>NC_061524.1:3545000-3585000 GCF_022379125.1 Scophthalmus maximus | reverse complement strand
TATCATCTTTTTTTTAATTTGAAATAACGTCTAAACAATTAAAGCCACAAACGAAAATAAAGGTTCAGAACTTTGTTATTGACATTTGTTTGTCCGTAACATGACTATAACCTTTTTTTATGGCAGTTTTATGACCGCAGTCACAGAAAAATCCACAGACTAGGGTTGTTTTTGCTTTACAGTCCAGGCCAGTAGGTGGCGGCAATGCGCCTAAAAGCTGGGTAACAAACCATCATTAAAACTCGAAGAAGAAAAAAAAAAAACCGTCCCTCTACATCATCAGTAAGTGCTGCGTCTCAGATGTGTGACGTAAGAGTGTTTGGGGACTACACGTGAACGTGAACCACTAGTTTCTTCTGTCTGATAACTACGGGCAGCAGTCAAGACCGCAGCCTCAGGTGGATGAAGACCACCGTGACCCCCCGTGGCCGGGACGGGAGTCACGTGTTCAGGTGTTGTCATGAGGGGCTGCAGCCGTCGGGCCGGACGAGCTGCGAGGAAGAGGAGGCAGAAATGTGAAAGCTCCATCCAGTCGGGTACTAACAAGTTGGCTGCTGTGTTTTTCTTTTTCTTTTATGCATATTTTTCTTTGAAAAATCTGACGACCCTCCCATACTGCCTATCTATTATAATACGTTAGGAAATATGTGTACAGGGGTTAACAATTACAAATTGAATAGTAAAATAAACACATAGTATACAAAAAAAAATCCACCTAAATATGATTTACCACCGCACATTATATACACACATATGTAAACTGTCTGCCTCTCTCTGTCTCCTCAGTGTCTCTGGGTCACCAGCTGCAGTATGTGAGGCTGAGGAAGTTTCTGCACCAACGAGGATTCACCTCATCGCTGCTGCAGCCCGCCCTCTTCACTGGTACGACTCTGGTGTCCGTCTGTGTCCTCAGCAGTGTGGTGTCCCTCCACCACTGTGCCGTATACAGAGAGGTCTTGAAACGTTTTCAGTGTAATCTGATTTTAATAAACTGCAGAAATCCCGCTAAAGTTCGTGCGTCCTGTCCCTCTCTCCGTGCAGACACAGGCAGAGGATTGCAGACTCTCAAAACTATAAAGGTAAGTCAGCAAAGACAGTACCGGTGTAGACTTCCATATTAGGTTTTCATTACGTTACTACATAGGTAATGCATGTTACCTCATAATAACCATGCAACGAAGAGAGACCAACATGTGCTGAAATAGAAATACTGTGATAGTGTTTTATCAGTAATGCATGTTAATTGTTTCTTTTCATAAGAAAACAAAATTAGTAATAAGAAAATGTAGCACTTCTTTTTTTTATTTCCAGCTCATTCACAGTCATTGATACTGTGATTGTTTAATTAATTGATTTACCAAGCTAATTGAATGTTATTCAAGCATAATTGATTGAGATCGAAATAATTTTTGGCTTTTTTGTCAGAAGGTTGATTAATGAGTTCGTCACCGAGCCTGTTGTTTTGTTTTTTTGCTTTGTGCAGATATTAATAATCTAATGCTTCAGTAGTGTAGGACCATGTACTGTAAGCAGTGATGCTCTATGGTTTTAAATCTCTCTTTTTCTGACGGTCCTCTTCTCTCAGCCCTGCCAGCTGATCATTTCTCTGCCAGAGTCCTGTCTCCTCACAACCGCCACTGTTCTGAGCAGCTACCTGGGGCAGTATATCAAGAGGTAAACACAGAAACACAGCTTCACATGTCAGTGAAAAGAAATAGGGCAATGTGATGCAAATATGATCTTATCTTTAATAACTGTCAGCATCTCTGATATCCTGTTCACGTCTGCTTCCTACTACAAATCTACACTTAATAAATGGAGGTGTAGTGGACAGCGTGAGGGTGTCAGAGAGATTTGAGTCTCTGTTTTTTTTCTTCTCTACAGCTGGAAGTGCCGTCTCTCTCCGCTGCTGGCACTCTGCGTGTTCCTGGTGTGCGAGCGGCACCGAGGAGAAGCGTCCGATTGGTTCCCTTACATCGACGCGCTGCCCACCACTTACACCTGCCCCGCCTATTTCGCCGACGGCGTCCTGGCCGTCCTGCCCGCCGGTGTGCGGAGGCGGGCCTCGGAGCAGAGGCGGGCAGTACGAGAACTCCACTCCTCCAGTCGGGACTTCTTCGGGTGAGTTCACGCTTCACTGGAGGGGTCACCAGTACTTAGTGTACACATCTTTAAACACGCAATGCCTCAGACGAGACTTATTTCCTTATTTGAATAATGTCAAAATCGAGCCGAGCTGTAAATGATCCAGACGATGCCATTTTTGATCCAGATCCCTGCAGCCGGTCCTGAGTCAGCCTGTGGAGGAGGTGTTCACGTATGAAGCATTGAGGTATGTTCACACACACACACACACACACACACACACACACACACACACACACCAGTCAAACACATCAGCTGTAACAGTTGTACTCTACTTAATATATATATATATGATCTCTGAATCAACTACTTTACTGTTGTATGACCCTAACCCTAAATACACCTAAGATTGAAATTTGTCGTACTATTCGTCTATCAGGTTATTAATCCGTTACCCCCCCAATTTTCCCCAGGTGGGCGTGGTGTAGCGTCAACACTCGCTCCGTCTTCATGTCCCACCCGTCCAACAACTTCCTGTCTGGACAGGATCATTATGCTTTAGCCCCTTTCCTGGACCTGCTCAACCACCGGCCGGACGTGCAGGTAACATACACGTAACCGTTTCTGTAAAAGACTCGGTAGACACTGTAGTTATGATTATGACTATTTCTGTCACATACTGAATATGTTAAATCAGTTTCACAATTCCCATGAAAAAATGTTTGGGTTGTTTTGTATATTTCAGGTAAAAGCAAGTTTCAATGACGCGACGAGATGTTATGAAATCAGGAGCGTTTCCGGGACCGTGCGCTACCAGCAGGCCTTCATCAACTACGGTTCCCATGACAACCAGCGGCTCTTGTTGGAGTACGGCTTTGTCGCCCCCGGCAACCCTCACAGTGTTGTCTATGTAGACGCAGGTAAACTAACGTTTTTTTCTCCGATACTAAAATCATTTTTCATGTTCTTAAGTTTGCGCCTGTATGTTTCACCCAAATCCCTCAGATCTCCTCTGTGACGTTTTAAGAGGCGACAGGAGTTTGGACCAGAAGAGGAAGTTCCTCAAAGAGAACAACTTCGTTCAGTAAGTCGATTCTAATTGTTATTATTATTTTTATTGTGTTTTTAACTGGTTTTATACACTATATACTTGTATTAGTATTGTCCTCCATTTTTGGAAAGATGTTAAATCTCTATGCTCAAAAACCGTGAACCAAGTCACTTACTGGTTTAACCTTTTTTTTTTATGTTTTGGCTCGCAGTCTCCTCCATCGCCTGCATCATTCCTGTGTGAAAGTTTCAGACAGACTTTAAATAAAATTATATAGAATCCAAAAAAACCTCCCATTTCTCTTCTTCCCTCCGCTCAGTAACCTGACTGTGTCCAGCGACGGCCCCAGTTGGAGGCTGATGACGGCTCTCAGACTGTTGTCCATGCCGCAAACGCTGTAGTAAGACACACACACATACACACGCTCATTCTAATTCATGAAGACTTGCAGCTTTAAATATGTGTGTGTGTGTGTATTTTTCATAGTCGCCAGTGGAAGGCAGTGTTGCTCGGCCAGGCGGTGTGTGAAGAGAGGGAGGAGTGGAGCGTCCACACGGCCGAGACTCTCTGTCAGCGACTACTACAAGACACAAACGCAGCTCTGGAAAAGGTGTGTGTACGTGTGCACACACTCCCAACAAGTATGGACAAATGATTGATCAAATGATTGTCCTATATCTTTTGTCTGTTTGTTTGTGTTTAGATCTCCGACCTCCTGCGGCAGTGCGACCCGGCGGTCAGGGAGCAGCTGGACGTGGTGCAGTCGCTGCGACAGGAGGAGAGGTGCATCCTGGGACGCTGTCTCGAGGCACTGCGGGGCACGGTGAGACAACCAGATGAAGCGTTGCCATGCCAACCAGATGATAATGATGATGACGACGCCGTGAGCTGACATCTGGGTGGTGCCCTCGTCTGCCAGTTGCAACAAGATGACAAGTTAATGGCTGGACTGGTGACGCTGTACGACCATCGTCACAGAGGCAGCAGGACGCAGCAGTGAGGCGTTCATCAATCATCATTATCATCAGAGACAATGGCCTCGGACACAGTGCAGTATTACTCTTCAACACTTCTGGACAACAACACAGAGGCAGGTCTATCAGAAAAGACTGATGTATTTTTTTAAAGAGAAACATTTTCAGCTCTAAGTCATGTTTTTTTATTATTATTTGTTTTATAATTAAATGGCACAGTACAGTAATAAAAAAAAAAGATTCTCTTATTTCCACTGGATTTTGTTCAAGTAATTACAAAGTTCACAAGCTTGAGATGTGACATCACACAACCCTTTTTTAAGACGTAACATAGATTTTGATTTATTTACACCAAAATCAACAATTTTGTTAAATCATCAGCATTTCTGTCATGTGAAATCTATACTTATTGAGTCAAATATAGGTTAATGGATTCTCCGAGAACTATAACATGACAAACGGTGACCACAGAGGCTTTTAATGTGATTTTGGTCTCACACAGATTCACAGGTTTAGAGACTGATTGGGGCCAAAGTATCTGTATTTGAAGGAAACACACTGGCTCTTTTATCGGTTTCAGTTTAAAGTCAAACGTTTCCGGAGCCTCCTGTTTCCAGGTGTAAATATGTCTGTTTCTCTGTGTTGATAATGAAAAGGCGACAGGTTTATTCTTCAGTCTTCTGCATGATGCTCGTTGTGACTGGTTTCAGCCTCCAAACAACAATTTAACAGGTAAAAAAGGCGACTGTAACTGTTAAATTACGACATTTAACAGAAGAAAAAGAAGCAATAAAGAAGAAGTAAACGTATTGAACCGTGGGGCTACGACTCTGCGAAGCGCCTCAGAGTTGAACGACAGCTTTTTTCTTCTGCTGTCGCTGGACGGTCTCCATGACAACCGTGGCTTCATAGAGCGGGACCGCCTCCTCGGGCCGAGGTCTGGAGACGCAGATTGAAACCAGACACACAGATTGGATTTGATTAGGTTAGATTAGATTATACAGTTTGCGTGCGTGCGTGTGTGTGGATGTGGGATGTAAATCCTGGGACTGTGCAGTGACTCATATAGGATCGCCTTAAAAATGTAAACTCAGTGTGAACTGTGTTTTAAAAAATCAGTTTTTACTTTATGTTGCCAAAATCTTCTATATTTCAAGCCTCTGTGACCTCTGACCTTAGTGAACCTAACCCTAACTGTTGTTGGGTAAACTGACTTTAATGTGACTGGTTGCTGTGGTGTTTCTCGAGTTACCTGAGTACTCCGGTCGACATCTTCTCCACAATGTCCCTCAGAATATCTGTCAATGAATGTCGTTAAAGATGACACGGTGTCGGAGCCTGATCGTGTTCTTTACATAATATTTTTCAAATTTCACAACGTGAGCCCAGAGAGGATACGGAGGTACCGTCCTTGCTGAGCCGACGAAGCTGTCCACACCTCAGGGTTGAGGAACGACAGGGAGGCTGATTTTAAATGCAGTAATCTACAGTCTGGAGGATCCAGCTATAGAAAAAAGATAGGACGAAACAGAAAGGTGAGGAAACCGGTATTAATGACCCGCAGGCTGATCAGATATTTCTTCACTCTTAATATTTGCTCCAGGCCGTATTTAACACTTAAAAACCACAAGAACCATGTTTTCTAAAAGTTATCAAAATCATCACAGTAGGTCCAGTCTTGATCCATATCTGATGTCGTAGCAGCTTTTTGCTTTCAGAATAATTTAAGACTGATAATCTAAATCTAATCTGAAATTACAGTTGGGATTTAAATTCCATCTTTTTAATTGGAGATTTTGGAAGCAGATGGATTATATTCTTTTAAAAAATCACTCAAGAAGCAGCTTCGAGGTCTGACGCTCGCTCACCTGCAGGTCTTGGTGGGATGTGACCCAGTGGCCCCCGACTCCCAGCACGCTGATGATGTCATGTTTGTGTGGGTGCAGTTTCATCGCCTCCGGTTCCTCCTCGTCCTGCAGACGAACTACACAAACACAGTGAATTGCTCTGGTGTCAGGATTCTGGGTCGGTCTACTTCCATTCAGAAACCAGATTCATCAGTGTTCACTTTTTACCTCCAGAGTCGATCACGATATCCACTCCCAGTCCTCCAGTCTCCTCCAACACCAGTGGCAGCAGGTCCGACGAGCCGTTGTTGACCTGAATCACCCTGGCTTCACACACCACACACGGACACACACACATTCGTGAGGAAATCTAGTTTATAATACGTTTTAATACGCCAAATATCTCATCCACAGCTGTTTCATTTGCTGCATTTGTACTTTTTATTGTTCTCCACATGGTGGCAGCATCTTTGAGATCTATTTACCTTTTAAACAATTTACTCAGAATAATAAACTAATCATTTCTGTTTCCTTTTGGACAGATTACTCCGGTTACATAGGATATAAATGCTGCAGGAAAATATGTATAAAAAAAAAATCAGGCAAGGAAGCAAGTAAGTCTGTTCCAAAGATGGAAAGGAAAGAGCTCAGCTCACCGACTAAAGGATCCTGAACACCTGAGGGAAACATGAAGGTGACGGAGACAGGAAGGAAAAAGAAGGGAAAGGTTGAAATTTGAGCGAAAGAGCAAGAAATTATCAGCAAAGAGCAGTAGTATATTTTTATATATAACTGTCGGGATTATGGAGAAAATGCAGTTGAAACATTTCAGACACTCAGTATTTCAGGGCGTTAAAAAGTCTGGTACAAGTGAAGTACAGACGTTGCGGCACCGGCCTGTACAGACCTACGCTGGGCCGGAGCTGCTCCAGGAAAGTGTGATCCTGTGGCGAATGTGATGTCGTCAGGACCTTCACTCCGTGGTAACAGGCCAGCTGGATGCACATCAGGCCAAAAGACTGAGGAGGGAGCAGAGAAAAAAGATTGTTACAAAGGCATGAACACTGAAAACCTAATTCTTATTGTGTTTTTTTGTTGGCATTTATTTGTTAGATTTTAAAGAAGGAAATATGAGAAGAAGAAGACATGCAACCATATAATGCGGCAAAGATCAACTGATGCAATTCTGGATGCTATTGCGGTAACATGGTATAAGACATGATTCTTATTTTTTAACATACACTGCCTCCGTCCATGACCAGGAGTGTGTGTCCGGCTGCTATGCGAGCATGTGTGTGTAGAGCAGTGTAAGCGCATAGGCCGTCACGTAGTGATGCCGCAGCACACACAGAGCTGAGCTTCTCTGGCTTCTGAACTGGAAACAGAAACGCACACGTTAATTAAATTAGATTAATATGATTTCATTAGGTCTTCATGACATCACAGTTTCTAGCTTTGAGAGAGCTGACATTTTTCCCTCTTTCAAATGATTTTTCACCTACCAAAAAGGAACGGACTGGAAATTCTCTTGTTTCTTGTGCACGGTTTTAAAGTTAACCCAGGGAGATACTAGTGAAGGAAGGGTCGTGTGTGTGTGTGTTACCTAAATAGTGTTCATCTATGTCAATTGCGTCACAGAGTCCAGAGCAGGGAGAGTCCAGGGGAAGAATACCTGAAGGTGGAGGAAAAACGTCATGATATACTGTACCATCACATGCATGAGCAGGGTGTAATGTATACTGGGTGTTGGGTATTGGCAATATTAACAATAATAATATCGTGATAACATACTGTATACAGTATGTGAAAAAATGCTAAACTAATTTTTATCCTATTTTACTGAATGAAATGTTAAATATGAGGAAGATCTCAATGTTATAGATTATTAATTTCGACATGAGAGCCTTGAATGACAAATTCTAGATCTTTGAAAATATTACAATAATCTCAGGAGGCGATAAATAAAGATTAATCTTATGTTATTATTGTCAGATATTTGCCAAAATAACAAAGTCACGAGTCCTTAAATAAGGAACCCTAAACCCACTAATTGCTGTCATGCTCCCCACAGTAAATATCAGATATATCAATCCAGGTCGGACATATAAATTTTCTAACCTACAACCTTGTCCTCAGGCTGGAAAAATGAAACCTTTGGACCAACTGCAGAGAGAAAACAAGAGAAACACACCGGTTAAACCACTGCCCACCCCGGGTCTTTAAAGATGCTCACCATTTATCACCGTGTGTGTTTGCGTATTTACGACCTTGCAGGACGACACCGGCGACCTCTCTGCCGACAGGAATCAAATCTCTCTGGATCCCGACGTCGGCGAGCAACTACAGCACAGGACGGGATGAGCAGAGTGCAGAGGAGAGGAGAGAAGTCAGCAGCGACGGTCACACAAGTGGTGGTGTTAGAACAAATGATTTAAAATTCAGTCCACTTTCACTGGGAATTTTGATATTTTTTTAAGTACCTTGAGGTCCAGAGGGCTGAGTCCACACGCCTTCACCTGGACTCTGACCTGATGGCTGCCTAACTCCTCTGGAAGAGTCTGCAGAGAAACAAACAACAGACACAAACTGTCACATGTTTAACATCTGCTGCACAGGCAAAAGTCAAACACACAATCTAACATATTTTAATAATAATGACATATACTGCAACATATTTTAAGGTATAAAATATGTTGCATTCAATACTCACAATCTACCAAAACTATGCTACAAATACTCTGTAAAAGAAAGACGTGAGGTGTTTTTCAATTTGATCCGTGTCACATTCAGAATCTGATTTATTGTCTCTTCCATAATATAACACTTAAAATACATAATCCACAGATCAGACATTCATTTAAAAACAGAGAAACATTTAAAAACAGAAGCAATAAAAACTATTGAGAAACACATTTTAAAAAACAAAGATATAAAAGGTGCTGATGGCAAAGTGATGTATTGTTACTGATCTGATGAAAATACCTTATTATTGTCTGAATGATATTATATACCTAACACATACTAATAATGAACCAAACAACAGATTATTTTTATTTTTATTTTTAGATTCCAATGTGATGGACTGAAATCAGCAGCTGGACATTCATATTGAATGTGCACACGTCATTGTCTGTACTCCTGATCTGCTTCTTTAGTGTCTGATGCTGTAAAAACGTGTGTATATATTATAAATTAGGATTATTATGATCGTCCTCTTCCTCCAGGCAGCAGCCGTCTGGACATAAACAAACAAACAAGACTCACCGCTTCCTGAATGACGAACTTGGGCTGCGCGTCGCTCGCAGCAGCTCGGCAGTATAAACCTTTCATGCTGTCACACGGATATAAAACCTCGACACAATGTAATATATTTGCTTGTCAAAACCTTATTCGTGTATTTGGTTATTTGTTTTCTCCTGTAAAAACCGCTGCTACTTTACATTTCCGGATAAAAGCATCAGCTGACCCCTTCTTTCTTCTTCGTTGTTTCCATTTTTGCCGAGAGGTGTTATTGTTATCAAAGCACCGCCCTCTACTGGAGGTCATGATTACTACATTTTTTAAACACCACAGACCCCCAAAGAACAACTTTATAAGAATATTTAAAATAAGTGGAGTCAAGCTGAAATTTTCAACACTCGTCAACAATCTCTCACAGAATTTAAATATATACATATTTATTAATATTTCTACTAACTCTCAGAAATTGCTGGGATTTTGCTTTTATGTTTTTGCTTTATGCTTTTAAAGCTACAATCACGTGACACTCAGAGACGGTTTGTATGCCATAAACACTCTTTTTACATGATGGATGAAAACTCCAACACAAAGTCCACAAATTACTTAATTAAATAATCTCTCAAACAATCTTTAATCAATGTTTCCCCCCTGTATTCTGTTTGAATCATCTGCGGTACAGCCTGTCTTGTATTTCACAGCTTTCACTCTCTCTCTAATTATTCCAAGTGCAGTCATTCTCATAACATCCAATATGTATATGCATTTTTGCACATTTGCATTATTTGTCTCAGTTCCCTTTTTTAAAAAAAATCTTTGCTTCCTTAGCCCATTTGCAAGATGTTTTCAAATTCAAAATCCATATTTCTCAGTTTAAGACTCTACAATTGATTATTTTTAGATATTACATGATATTGAAATGTGTATGCATATATGCCTATTCATTGCCATGTCTGCTCTTTTAGGTGGCAGGAAACAATGTTCTTTATGGTGATCTCAAAAATACTCATTAATGACTAAAAGTCATGCATTCCAATGCGTAGGAGTTTCAACAAAATTGACTTAAGATACATAAAAAGTAAATGTACTATGAATATAGAATGGCCACTATTATCTCTAGTAGTAGATTACTGGACAGTTATTGTTTTTTTATTGGCATGTAAGCAGCACTTTTATGTTGCAGTTAAAAGAGGTGAAGATTTTTTTATTGCTTTATGTTCTGTTGGATAGACTCAGCTATACAAATTCATTTTCTATCAAATGTTATGAAAACTGTTGAAAGATCAAAGCCACTCAAAGCACTTTCCAACCACTGCTGATCCTCTTAATCGAGGGACATTAGTTCCCCAACATATGAAAAAATAAATAAATAATACTTTATAAACATATTTATCATATTATTTAGCCTGTTAACTTTTCCTCTTTTCTGGATTGCAGATGTTTAAATATCTGGTAGCTTTATTTATTGTCATCATCTTTCATCCTCGATCCGAGCAGCAGCATTCTGAGAGACATGTGTCGTAACATCTAATTGGTTTTGGGGGGTATATTTTCATAATCATTTTAATAAACAAACTGTTTATTAATCTCTGTAATGAGCAGCAGTCAGCAGCAGCAGGAGTGCTACTAATCCTCTCCCCCTTCGCAGCGTCCCTGTGATCCAAAGGCTAGCAAGATATCGCGAGATCATGCACAGGACCGCCCTTATTGGTTGGTTCTGGGTGGGGTAGGAGGGGGGGGGCATCCATCTTCTCGCGATACTTCCGCGGCGTTACCCCATTTTCCAGACGTCCCTCTTCAGTCGGTCGGAATTTCGGCACCGCTGGTGGAGAATCGCCGGAAAGCGGCTTCGGTGATAGAACGAGCTCGCAGCCCGAAACCACCGCGCGCGCGCGCGTGTGTGGTCACACGCGAACGAGCCACTTTCATCCAGTCATTTCACCATGGAGGTCTGAACTATGAGGTAAGGGCGCAGTGTGTGTGTGTGTGTGTGTGAGATGTGAAAGACGTTAGCTTCCCCCCTCCTGGTTAGCTTGCTCTGCTAGCTTGCGTTGATACATGCTAGCGCGGCGGGTCGGTCGTTTTTTTTTTTTACCCGGCGTATCTTCTTCTAATGTCGGCTTTCTACCTGCCACGTTGACCCCGCTGGGGGAGCTGCTTGGAGGCTGAGGCGACACGAAACAAAACAAGGAAGACGGTGCAACAGCGACAATCTAGCGTGTGTGTGTGTGTGTGTGTGTGAGTGTGATAATTGTGAAATCACTGCTCCTTCACTCGACCCAGACGCTACAACGCCGACCGGGTGTTGGTTAGTCTGAGCATCACCAGGAGGGACAGTTGAAGACACGATGATCCAACAAGGTGCCTGACACACAGACACATAACAGGGTGGATGCTCTCTTCTGTTTGCCTCAATGAATCACAGCATCCGGCTACCTGTCCAGTTACAAACACACCTTCCGGTGCATGATGTCATCTGTGTAAAGCAAAGACATACATTTATTTTTTTTTTTTAAATGCCTGTGGTTGTTTGAATTGTCTGTTGGGGGATGTCTTGTCAAACAGACAGTTTCTGTTAAAGAGAAGTTGGCACACTCGTCCTGAATGAGGGTCAGGTGCACTCGGAGAAAAAGGTTCCATCAGTATCAGGACCAGCCAGGTTTCCATGGTAACGTGGATGCTGTCGGGTCCTCTTGAAGGTGGCAGGGTTGAAGGTGATGAGAACAACACGTTTTATTTGACCACCGTGCTGGTAAAAAAAAAATATATGTACTGTTTTTGATCCAGCACCAATATTAAGCCATTTTATATTTCATTGAATACTTGTACAATATCTGTTTTCAATGAACACCCCCTCACAAAATACACTCGTGGTGGAAGAGGTATCCAGGTCCTCTAGCTAAGTAAACTCTGTGAAGATGCTCAATCACTCACAAAAGTTGCGCTGGAAAAATAACATAAGGAAAAGTTTGTGAATATAATCAGGGAAATGCACTTAAAATATAAGTAAAAGTACTCTGCAGGAAAACGTACCCTGTGACTACTATACTATTATACTGTATATTATATCATTATTACTCATGTTTTGATAAAAGCAGCATTGAACAGCTGTAGTTGATTAAAGTGAAGATAATTCAACCTTCGTCATTGATATATCTGTTGATTAATTTTTTTTGATTGAATGATTGGTTTGTGAAAATTAAGAATAATAGAGAGAAATGCAATTTCCATCTAGTCACCTTGACCAGGGAATCTGTGGTGGATAATTATTTTTGTTGCTATTTTTTTTCTTTATTTTTTACAGACCAATAGATCATGAAAAAAATGTTCTGGGTTTGTAATACATTTTTTTAAAATTAATTTGACTTTTCAGGGGGGGCGGGGGCTCCGGTTGGAAAGGCGGGGCGCCCCCCAAATTCGATGGTAGGGGAAACACTGAATTCATGTAGTTAGAGGCACACATTTGTCAGCATTGGTATATTTCACACCAACAGGAAAGTGCAACAAGCTCTGTTGTCTGTGATGTGTCACGTTTCTGAGATTCTTGTTTGCTGAAAAATTTACATCCCCAGTATAATCACATACTTAAGTTAAAAAAAAGAAAGTTAAAAAGTTCACCTGTGGGTAGTAAACTGGGTTCAGTCATGGTTCAGAGAGTTCAGGAAGGTGTGTGTTCCTGTTTCTAGATGACCGACATAATTTCGTTTGTTCATATCCCAGCACTGAACTCAACACAGTGAGTTGTTTTATTTCATTCAAGTATGAGGGCTGAAGTCACAATCATATCCAACAGAAACAAAAGTGGTGCGTGTTGTTAAACTAACCGGATGGATCGGGCACCAAAACCATGTGATAGATTTAGATATTGTGATCATATTACTCACCAAACATCCCTTGTGTATAAAGTCAGTCATATCCTTGGACGAGGATTTGTAAAGGTCGTGTGGCTGACTTGATTCCACGCTGTAGTATGATCAAGAAAACGTCTTACTGACCTTAAAGTCTCTCAGTGCTGCGCTTCACTTGTGCTGGTTAGCATCTATGGCACTTTACATTGTGATGGTGCTGCTGTGCTAACATTAGCTTAATTAGCTGTGGAGGCTGGTGAGGAGGGATGGGAGGAGGAGGGAGACCGAGGGATGGATGGAGCGATGCAGGAGGGGCGGATGGAGACACTGCAGTGGTGTGTGTGTGTGGGCGTGGGCGTATATACAGTGTGAGACCGCTGATGTACAGTAAAGAGGCGACAGCTATTAATACCATCATCACCAATCACACAAGATTAAAGTCTGAGCGGTTGCAACAAATCTTTAATTTTCATTATTATTATTATGATAATAAAAAGTATGAATGAAAGTGTTATTTTTTTTAAACTCCAAAATCTATGTAGTGAAAATCGGCAGTTACGTTGAGTTGAAGAAACCAAGCAGAGGTTCTTATTCTACTCTAAATAAGTCAATAATAAATACATTTTCTGTCAATCATCTCAATTGATCAATTGACTCATTATTTCTGCTCTACTTCAAACTAGAAGCAAAGGGAATCAGGTTCATGAGGATTTAGAGGTTTTAATCAACACATTGTTCTAAATGAACAGTTATTTATGAAGATTTCTGGGCCCCTGTTTCATTTTAATTCAAAATTAATCATATACGACCTGGAGAAATAATGCTTTTACTCTCAATGCATTTCAATGTATCTCAGATTTAGCTTTTCCTGCTTTCCTTTTTTAAAATTTGCTTTTCTATTAATTGTGGGGTGTCGGCTTTGCAGTTTGCTCCAAATTTTATTTTAATTATAATTATTTTATTGTTCGTTTTATTGATTTTTTATCTTGCTTATTGTGAAGCACTTTGTAAAATGTTTTATTATATATGTATATGACTTCTAGACTTGATATCATACCGTTACATCCATAAACTTTATTATAAATAATAAAACAGAAATTTAACAAATTAAATACAGCGCTTAAATGAAAATGAAAATATCTATATATTTATGCACAATTTGAACATTAATGCATATCTTTTCATCATTGTTTATATTGTGAAACGAAAGTTTTCATATCGGCAAACTCGGATATCGATTTATCTGCCAAAGGCTCATATCGGCCGATTATCCGGCTGACCAATGTATCAGTCAAGAGGTTGTTTAATTCAAGTGTCCAGCATTGTAACCGTGTTGATTTACAGTTTCCCCCCGAATTCATTCATGAAAAGACGGGGAAGAGGAATGTTGGAGGGGGTCAGCGGCAGGGAAATGAGGGGGAGGGGACAAAGAGGAGAAGAGAGTCTGAACACTAATCTGTATCATGTTCTGAAGCTGACTTCTCTCTGTGTGTGTGTGTGTGTGTGTGTGTGTGTTTTTGTATGTGTGCGTGCATGCGTGTGTGTTGGTGTGTGTGACGAGCTTAGACAGGCATCTGCCACAAGCCTTGATAACAGACCATCGCTCCCAATGCTCTAATTATACAGACTTAATCCCACAAATACAATACAATGTACACAGGGAAAACAAGAGGCCATCAAATCCTCAACTGCATCATGTGATGACAAAGGAAATGGACGCGCGACGATCGCAACAAAGAACTAATAACTAATAACTATAAATCTTGGGTTTGATGCTTGGTTTAACATTTTGTGCCCAGTGTGAGACATCTTTTACTGCTAAAAACCTTCTACTGGGTCGCATATAAAAGTTTGGCAGGTCACAAAGAGGATCGTTAACAAAAGTCACTTTGAATCTCAGCTTCTGACTCAAACATTTGGCAGATTCGTTGCATGAGAATTTGTAAAAGTAATTATTCTCCTTTCATTTCACCTAAAAGATAATACGATGTGCTCTCTGCTGCAATGCTCCTCCTTGTCGTTCGTTTTGCACAAGAACCCTTTAAGAAATGAAAAAAAAATTCAAATCTGTCCTGCTGTCCAACTGCGAACATCTGTTGAGTATCTCCCATAAGTTATTATACTTAGGAATATTTTTTCTCGCAGTCACTCGAGGTCATATTTGTGACCTGACATGCTTCGACATAGTTGAAACGCAACTTTTACCTCCAAAAGTTGAGTTTCACTCGGTGAATAATCTACTGCTCAACTGCTTCAAAATTCTCTTCATCGGCAGCCGTGAAAGTGTGTCCCTGTGTGTGTGTGTGTGTGTGTGTGTGTGTGTGTGTGTGTGTGTGTGTGTGTGTGTGTGTGTGTGTGTGTGTTTGCGTAGGGTGGGCTTTGTTCGTCTGACCTAGTTAAGCAGCCACTTTGTCCTCCCACTCTGATGATAATGGCACACACACACACATACACACTACTGCACTCCTCAATGGGCCAAGAAGAAATTTCAACGGAAGAAATAGTCCTAGTGAAAACATCCACAGTAACTGTTTCTGGAAGGAGTTTTGTGATGGTGTGTGTGTGAGTGAGAGAGCATGACAGACTAAATCCCATCCACCTCCATTATATCGAGTTTGTAGCAAAAGTCTGACAATTGCATATCTTAGTAGTACGTCATCGATACAACAGGCCGAGGTATCAATAAGGCCTAAAATGTTTTGAACTGGCCCTTTAACTGGGTGTCTCTTCATGCCATTGTAAGAAAACCAAAAGTTTGTTTACATTATATGTTAAAAAAAAAAAGAAGTCAGAAACCCACACATTAAACTCACACACGCCCTAATTGGCTCCGTGTCTGTTGCAATGTGTGTCAGATTATTATTATTATGGGTTGTCTGCTGGTCACAGGGAGGCAGGTCTGGATCTGATTAACATACCTCGACTAGTGCAGAGGTATGTCTTACGCACGCACACACACACACAGTTTATGGGTGTGTTATTGTGAGGGTGTAGGCGGGTGTAGGTTTTATTTCATATTTATTTAACCTTCAATATCACATTTTCATCTTGTCATAAAATGTGAAATTACAATTTCTGGAGAAAGAAATCATTCAAAAGATTCTGTGAAGTATTGGGGGGGGGGGGGGGGGGGGGGGGGTTGGAATCAGTCCATATTGATGCTCTTTACTTTTTGACTGTACAGTTTGTATCTGCTGTATGAAACGCTGACTTTAAAACGACTCGGGGACGGAGACAGGGAGTTTTCCAAGGCCAGCAGCAGAGAAAACTGGTGTTCGCTGTGCTCAGCTCCCAAGTGAGACTGTGTGTAAGTGAGTGTAGTTGAAAAAACAAGCAGGCTGTGCTCGTGCAGCCCGCCCCGCATAAATAAAGGTTCCCTAGCCCCATTGACATGCACAAGCATGGCCGACATGACACCAGTTTGAATACAAGATGACAACAGTATATTGATGCAGTCTTAACTGTAATGTGGTGATTTAAAAAATGCAGCTGTAAACACCTTGAGAACTGTGTGTGTGTGTGTGTGGGTGTGGGGGTGTGTGTGTGTGGGTGTGCGTGTGCGCGCGCTAACAAACTTACAGCAGCAGCAAAACAAAATTACAGCAGCCATAATCGTACAAGGGTCACTGGGCTGGAAATGGACAACTTGAGCATTAAAGGACAGCAGAGTGGAAAATGAACTCCAGACTCGCGCTGCAACATCGTTTCCCCCGACTGAGTTTGTTTACTGTATCAGCACGTTTGGCGTTGACGATCCACGATTTGGTCCTTTTAACGTGCTGCTAAGCATCTAGTTGGATTTCTGACCCCTTTTGCTATGGAGGCATATCGTGCTTCTCCAGTAAAATGCTGTGAAGTCAAAGTGGTCTCACTACTAAATGCATTTTTTTAATACTTGGCGAGGGCAACGATATTGATCAGCTACACTCTTTTTTCTGTTTCTCCAAATGTGTTGCAGGTGTTGTGTAGCTGCAGACGACTGAGAGAACCATGGCACAGTTCCCCACCACATTCACAGGTCAGTAAGTGTGTGTGTGTGTGTGTGTGTGTGTGTGTGTGTGTGTGTGTGTGTGTGTGTGTGTGTGTGTGTGTGTGTGTGTGTGTGTGTGTGTGTGTGTGTGTGTGTGTGTGTGTGTGTGTGTGTGTGTGTGTGTGTGTGTGACATGACATGGCAGAGAGGAATTATTAGGAAAGTCATGGACATAGAAATGTTTCCACAACCATTCTAACATCCACACATCCAATCTCCCAAAGATCATGTCTCAGTCTGTCAAGAACGAAGAATTATTTCCGGGGAGAGGGAGAATACAGTTACATGACAATGAGCCAATTTGACAGAATCAGTTTACGAAAAAGTAAAAATAAATATATGACTAGATCTAATTACTGTTAAAGAAAACTGTTGCCAAGATTGGTATCACGAGAGCCTGGATAGGGACGGACAGATGGAGACAAAGACAAAATGACACTGTGTGAGTTCTCGCTCAATAAACAGATTTGTAACAGTAAGATTCAACATATCAGGCATAACAGTAATTTCCACAGAACAAAATAGCCATTTGGACAGTTGCTTTATCCACAACACTTGAATTCTGATCTTTCTTTAGGAACATTGTGGCCGAATGATTCCAAGGTATACATGCAACAGAAGACAACAGAATACGCATCGGTAGCAAAAAGAAAAAAAGTTTCTGTCAGCAGTAATTGTTCTTCTTGCGTTACAAAAAATGACTCACTATGGTTCCATAAGCACGTGATTGCCGGTGAATGGTGCAGGACGGAGCTGTGAGTTGGACTTTAAGGGGAACCACTGCTCTGATTTGAGCTTGATTCATAACTTTAACTCTGATCTGACATTTAATTGATGTGGTCCAGAAAAATGGAACAAAGTGGAAACTGGGCGATTAGCAGAGTGGAGAGGCAAAAAGACAGTAAAGCTAACTAATATAAGCTAAGCTATAGTCCTTTACTGGCTCATGAGTGTCAAACCAAAAACATGGACGATAGTTACACACTGGTTTGGATGGAATTATCATCAAATCAAAATTATCTGTATCAGCCAGTGAGGAAATCCACATTAGTGAATTGTTCTCTGACTCGTCATGCACTGAGAAAGTCGACAGTCTCATCTGACTGTCAGTCCCTCGTCACATCCATCCTTATTTTCTTTCCTCATCAAGTCTCGCTCTGAGTCGACACCCTCCCTGAAGTGTTACCTAAGAGGAAAACCTCTGACAGGAACTGAAACTCACGACTGACACATTCCTCTCACACCTCCCTTCTTTTTTCTTTTTTTACTGCCTCCTGTCTGTCTGTGCCTGACTTTGTCTTGGCGTTGGGGTTCGGTATCTAACGTAACCATGTGTCTTTGTTTTGTTTTGTTTTGTTTTATTTCTCTTCGGGGCGTGTGGCAGGTCCAGATGTGTTTCTGATCTCGGTGGATGAGAGAGCCAAACATGATCAGCAGTTTCTCAGCCTCTCTCCGACCGCCGGGGGTTACATCACAGGTAACGGTGCCAACCAGTTACCACGCCTCACTAAAGCCACACGCTGGTTCGGTATTGTCTCGACTTCATTTCCGTACAAAGCACGACAGGCTCTTAACATTTTACAGACGAATTTCCCCATGCAAGTAGATGATGACAGAGGCTGCAAGTCTTAATCTTTTACTCAGACCAGACACAGTTTTAGTTCATTTGGATTCAGCCTTAGTCTGAAGTGGCCTTTATTCTTTTTTTCTTTTTTTTTCACCCCTGTCCTTGCTGTGACCTCACATCCTGTTCCTGTTTGTCTGTCAGGTGACCAGGCCAGGAACTTCTTCCTCCAGTCAGGACTGCCCCCTCCCATCCTGGCCCAAATCTGGTGAGTCACATATGTCGAGAAGCCAGTTCATTCATTTCATCAATTAATTAAAAGCACACACAGTTCCACATTTATTTATTCAGTGGATCTTAAGGTTGTTAGAGTTTTTGGTCCAGCAGTCACATCACGCGCTCCTGAACATTGGTGCAATCATTGTGTTCTGTGTGTGTTCCTGCAGGGCTCTGGCTGACATGAACAGCGACGGCCGCATGGATATTCAGGAGTTCTCCATCGCCATGAAACTCATCAAGCTGAAACTTCAGGGTCACCCTCTGCCCCCTGCGCTCCCTCCTAGTATGAAACAACCCCCCCTGCAGTTACCCCCGCAGACCGGCTTTGGTAAGACACACACACACACACACACACACACACACGATCACACAGTTGTTGTTTTTGCTGTGGTGGTGCACAGTTGCTTACAGTCAACACAGAATTAACACTGCACACAGTTTAATGCCATAACAAATATTTGATTCTGCGGCTTATTTGACTGTTTTACGTAAAAGTTATTTTTCTTACACTGAAAACAGGAAGTGGTAAAACTTTGCAGATCTATTTGATAAGGAAGAGTCAGGCCTAATTTTTCCAAAGGTCATATAGATCCGAATAAATGTTCGCTCTCACTCCGCTGTAAGTTATAATAATAGTATTAAGTAATAATGATCTCCAGACACTGTGACTATCACGCCCCATTTACTAGTATAATAAATACTGATTGTAGTTTTCTCTCATGTCTTTGTACAGATCATGTTTACGCAGTAGAGAGACAAATGTCTGATAATCCCGCGCTGTTGATCTGTTTATCCTCAGGCATGCCCCCCATGCCCCCCATGCCACCCCTCCCGGCTCCTCTGCCAGTCGTTCCCCCTCTGCCCCTGCCCCCGCTCCCCGTCGGGGTGTCACCCCCGCTGGTCTCGTCGGTCCCACCACCCCTCCCCCAGCCCATCGCCAACGGAGCTCCTCCCACAGGCATGATCCAGCCCATCTCAGGCTTCTCCCACCCAGGTAACTTGAAAATGACTGTGACGGGAGCGTTGAAGAATTAATTTTAAGTTCCTGCCTACTCATAATGTCCACATTCATATTTACATTGTAGAGAGTCGGGTGATGGTTTATGCCTGTATGAATTTGGTGCCACATCATAAAAGAATCATAGTCTAAAAGAAAATAGTAGTTAAGTAATGTGAATGTAAGTATTTGACCACAGCCTCAGACTAAAACGTCTTGTCTGTCTCTCTCAGGTCAATCCGTCAACAAGTCGGCTTCGTTTAATCGTTCCAGTATGAAGTTGCAGAAGGTGTCTTCCTTTGATGCTGCTGGGTAAGTTGAATCATCCAAAATGTCAGCACCATGGTGCTTGAGAAATGTATGGTAAAGAAATTATTATATTGTTCATAGTTTACCCTAATATCACAGGACAAGCTGTTTGCTGTGTCCCGCTTTAAACTTACTTAATTTGTCACTTGGACTTTTTGTATAAAGTTAATTTAAGAATTTTGCAACCAACTGTACATATTAACTTTCCCCGTTGCCTCACTCTGTGATAATCGTTTGCTGTAAGTCACATCACTGCTCTGTTGTTTATTCCGTCCCAGTAGTCTGCCTCCCCCTGATTGGGCCGTTCCTCAATCCTCAAGGCTGAAGTACCGACAACTTTTTAACTCCCATGACAAGATGATGAGTGGACACCTCACCGGTACACACACCCTCTCACACACACAGGTCATCGTTTATGATGTTATCTTTGTCATCCCGTTTGTACAGCATTTAAATGTGTGTGTGTGTGTGTGTGTGTGTGTGTGTGTGTGTGTGTGTGTGTGTGTGTGTGTGCGTGTGCGTGTGCACGCGCTCCAGGTCCTCAGGCTCGCACTATCCTGATGCAGTCCAGTCTTCCTCAGGGCCAGCTGGCCACAATATGGTCAGTACATTGAATTATCACCTGAGATTCACACATTTAATCTTTATCAAAACCAGGAGATGGCACTTAAAAGACATTAGCGATTCAACCAAGGAATCTTGTTTCTCCTCCAGGAGTCTATCAGATATCGACCAGGATGGGAAACTAACAGCCGAGGAGTTCATCTTGGCCATGCACCTCATAGACATGGCCATGTCAGGTTTACCGCTGCCCCCTGTGTTACCACCAGATTACCTCCCGCCCACGTTCAGGTGAATACTCTAACCAAATACCACAGTAACCCACTAATTGACAGCAACAGTCACCACAAATACTTCATGTCTATTCATTTTAACAGCAGTTCATGTTTTCCCTCTGTGGGTAAACTACATTAAAACAATTTTTACTGCTTTGTGTTTTACAAAGAAATTAACTCAATACATAAATTTTTTGAGCATGGATTATAAAAAAAATTTGCATTTATGTTTACATTTTATCTTTGTTTTCTTAATTCAAGTTCTATATATTTGGTTGATTTTGTGTTTTCTTTTTTATTTATAGTTGTTTATGATAAAGTTTATGGTTAAAGTAAAATATCAAGCCTCAATTACATTTCTTTGTCATAAAGTTTTGTTAACGACATTTTAGGAATCATTGACAGATTAAAATAAATATATATCAGGCGATGTATCGGAATCAGAAATCTTGTACTCCCTAATATGTTTATATTATATCTATTATTTTGAACTGCGGCCTTAAATTGTAAAAAAAGTAATGTACCCAACATGTGTTGGAGGGACAATATGGAAGGTGTGAGGAATGATGGTTTGTGTGTTGTCATCACTGTGTTCGTCTGTGTGTTAAAGGCGTGTACGAAGCGACAGTGTCCAGTCGGACCAGAAGAGCGTCCAGGAGGAAGTGGAGGAGGAGGCTGAGAGCACCCAGGACAAGAAACTACCAGGTTTGGTCCTCGCCAGCTGCGGAACTGGACACCGTCATGTTACTGTTCAAACTGGAACTAGATCTTTTCTCAAGTCTTCACTGACTAGCTTGAAGGCGATTGATGGTGAACAGAGACGCTTCGGCGACACCAACTCATATTCATGTCCAACTTTAAAAACACTCACAACAACTAACATTAGCAGTTTCTAATAAAAAAAATAGTACTTTCTTCATATGAATTCTCTCTGTCTCTCCACAGTGACATTTGAGGATAAGAAAAGGGAAAACTTTGAGCGAGGAAACCTGGAGCTGGAGAAGAGACGTCAGGCTCTGCAGGAGCAGCAGAGGAAAGAGCAGGAGAGACTGGCTGCGTTGGAGAGAGAGGAACAGGAGAGGAAGGTAGATTATACTGACTATACTGATTCCTCATCTCCACACTGTCCACATTCAGAATTTGAATCTTTTATCACTTTGCATATAAGGCCATGAAGCTTCTGCTGCGATAGTAGCCTCAGTGCTGTCATTGTACCAGCTAAATTAATGAAACACTTGGCCGAAGACCAAATACCGAATGCCGTTTTTCATAGTATTTCATTAAGTTTGGCATTTTTTTCACCATTGCATAATTTAAATAGCGCAAATATGTTTGTCTTTTACATTTTTATCTTGCGTTTCAAGGAAAAAAATGAATTAAAAAACTGCAATTTATAAATATATTTTTAAGGCTGAACACTTTTTAAACATTCCAGCAGACATTATACCAACAACGTATGGTAGTAAAACAAAATATTTTTATTCTTAATAATTCGGTCCACACTTATTCAAGTGAAAGGGGTTTTTTTTGTGCTTTTTTTGGCCAAATAATTTTGTTTGCAGAACATTCGGTGCATCCCTCATACCAGCCACAGTTGTCCCGTGTCTTTAAACTGCATCAGTAGGTTTTTGAAGTGTTGAAACTAGGAAGAACTTAAAAAGAAAAAGGATGAGCAGTAAAAAAGAATGGCAGAGCTTTTTATTCCGTCAGCTCATGTTTGAATGTTTGTGTTCCAGGAGCGCGAGCGTCTGGAGCAGGAGCGGAGACGACAACACGAACTAGAAAAGCAGCTGGAGAGACAGAGGGAGCTGGAGAGGCAGCGAGAAGAGGAGAGACGCAAAGAGATAGAGAGAAGAGAGGTAAGGAGACGAGGAAACGATGACAAAGCGTCTGCATTTTAATTGGAGGAGTTACGGTCGAGTTGGTGTCCAGCTGCTGCTGCAGACGTGAAGACAACTCAGAAGCCTTTCACTGAGCACTTCACACGTCGGCTCAGAGCCTGATTTACACTCCTGCAGCAGGTGGCTTGTTGTGTATAATGTAGGAACAAAATATGATATTACATTGTGTGTGTGTGTTTCATGTGTCCAGGCTGCTAAGCGCGAATTGGAGCGCCAGCGTCAGCTGGAGTGGGAGCGTCAACGTCGGCAGGAGCTTCTGACGCAAAGAAACCGGGAGCAGGAGAGTATAGTGCTGCTCAAAGCCAGGAAGAAGACGCTGGAGTTTGAACTGGAGGCTCTGGTAATCAAACACACGCAGCCACACATAGTCGCATAATCAGATACTTACTTATGGACAAGAGGAATATAGTGCTTGTCAATCAAAAAGGGGAGTCTGATATTGGAAACATGCCACGCTGCATAATTGTCGTGAAATAGAGGCATACAAAAGATACAAGTTTAAACAAGTTTCTTCAAAGATAAACCGAAAAGCAATTGACCAGTTCCGACCAAAGAAAAAATAGCCGCTGACAGTTAATTATTTTTCTGCCACCCAATACTTAATACATACATCTGCAGAAACCTGATAGTACATGTGGCTTTTTTTCACTTCCCCTTCCCTGTCCTCCAGAACGATAAGAAGACCCAGCTGGAGGGCAAACTGAAGGATGTCCGGTTTCGCCTGTCAGCTCAGCGGAGAGAGGTGGAGCAGACCAATCACACCCGAGAAACACGCATCGCTGAAATCACCCTGCTGCAACAGCAGCTGCAGGTACAAGTGTGAAACCATCAGCAAAGTGAATAAAAATTCATCATGAAAAACACGTGTTGCATTAATTTCTTTTTCATGTAGTGCAATTTATGAATTCAACTTTAAAAACTCGAAATGTTTTGAGACATATTTAAGTTTTTTGTCTCGACCTTGTTGTTCAGGACTCCCAGCAGTGGCTCGGGAGGCTGATTCCCGACAAACAGAGTCTCAACGACCAGTTGAAACAGGTTCAACAGAACAGCCTGCACCGTGAGTACTACACTCACACTTAATACAAACACACACACGCACATCATCATTCTACTCTCATCTTGCAACAAAATAAGATATCGTTCTCGATTAGATTCTTTTGACATGTCTGAGTGTCTGTGAATGATTACCCTGACATCACACTATCTGTGTGTGTGTGTGTGTCTGTGTGTGTGTTTGTCTGTGTGTAGGTGACAGTCTGTCGTCGCTGCAGAAGGCCGTGGAGCAGAAGGAGAGCAGCAGACAGCAGCTCAGAGAGCAGCTGGACGCCGTGGAGAGGGAGACGAGGGCCAAACTGCTGGAAATAGACGCTTTCAACACCCAACTGAAGGTAGACAGATAAATCAAATGGTGCATTAATACAGGATGGCAGAGAAAAGCCACAAGATACACAATCACACCATACTTAATATTATAATATGACAATAATAAACTAAATAGTTAACCTTTGAATAATCACAGTTGTTGTAGCTACCAGATACAGACTTGAATGACAAAGCAAAAATAATCCATTAAGAGTAGTAGGAAATTCTTAGATATGAATCTACATTATCTTCTGTTTGTTTTTGTCAGGAAAAATCCCACTGCAAGATCATGTAATAATTATTATTATTAGCAGCATTATTAGTGTTATTTAACAAAAGTTGGAAAGTAGTAAGTTTTTTTCTATTCCAAGTTTTCATAGATGAACTCTTTTGTTAAAAACACATCTTCCTCCCTGACAGCTATTGAAGGAGCCAGATGTTTTATATTTGTTGGATATTTCAAATGACATTTCTGACGTTATGGTTAAATAATCCAAAACACCTCATCCAAAATAGCTTGTACTAGTAAATTTTGTAAATACTTTCATTAGTATATAATTTGTACAATGATTTCATTTAAAAAAAATGTTGTACTTTGATGAATTGCTGTAGCACTTAATTTAAATCTCTGATTAGCTAACTTGCTAACCCAGTAATTTTAAATGAATGTTGTAAACAAACTATTGTGAGTCGTATAATCACAACGCTCGTGTTCACTGTCGTGTTACAGTTTTGATATTTACATCAAAACTGTTTTGATGTAAATGCGTTTGTGTGTACGTTGGTGTGTGTTATTGTGTGTATTAATGCTGATTTGTGTGTTTTGGGAGAGAGTTGGCTGTGCATGGGAACTCTCTGAGTGTTGTCAGGCAGCTGCCTCGTGGAAGCTGGAGGGATTGATAATGTTATTTCATTCCTTAGCATTGAAGCACAGCAGCCTGTTTATTCCGGATCATAGATCACCTTTTGTCACTGTCTTTTTTTTTCTTTCTTATTATTATTTTCTATTGATTATCCCAGAAAGGTCAGGTCAAAGAGTGGAGCAGTTCTCCCGAGGTATTATATTCCAGTGAGAAGGACAAGAAAAGAAATAGCAGACACAACTAGGATATGAATTAATTAAAGTAAATTTTCTAATGCTAAGCAAATTAAGTTGGTTCTCTTTGTGAAAGTGGAACAGTTTTCTAAAGTGCAGCCACGTCTGTGGTTCTTTGCAAAACAGAGGCACAGACCACTGAGATGTGAACCGTGTTTGACTATAATTCCCTCCGCCTTCCTTCCTACAACCACTTCCTCTTCCCCAAATCTTCTCTTCTCACACTGCTGTGCCTCCTCTGTGCTCTTCATGCAAATGGAACTCTGCTTCCACGTCACCGTCCTCCTCTGTGCTCCCGCTTTTACCACCTGTATTTTCTTCTCGACTGCTTGCCTTTATTTTCCTCCCTATCATCATATTTTTTTTGTTTAATCTACATAAATAAACCCTTCCTTCTTTATATGTTCTACTCCTCCGTTTATCCTCTTGCTCCCTTGCCCATGCCAGTCTCTGTGTGAGTTCTATGCCAACCACTGTGCCAGGATAGAAGCCCTGCGATGCCAGCTTCAGGAGGAACAGAGGGGGAGACAGGTAGAGAACACTGCCACTGCTGGACTGGGGTGGTACTGCAATGAGGGGGGGGGAAATATCAAAGTACATGATGACCTTTGGAGCAGTTTTTGCATTTGGAACGGACCAGCACGGTCTGATTATGAGAGATTATCAGAGAAAGGGTTACAAGTCAAACATCGTACACCCTCTTGTCAGATAACTAACCTGCAAGCTTCACGTAATTTAAGTCACTTTAGGCTTTGTCATCTTTAACACTCACAAACTAGACTTTTTGAAATGCCTGGTATGTGCCGACATTCCCGTTTGTCTCGCCGGTGAAGCTTGAGTGGACTCCCCGAGCTGTGAGTGGTGTGATGACTGACACGCTACTGATTGCTGTGGGTGTGCTGTTCTTTTTTCTAATCTCACAGGTCAGTGAGCCAGTAACGCCTCTTGACAAGGAGGCCCGCAGAATTAAATACTCACTAATCCAGAGCAGACAACTGCATGCAAAATTGTTATCTGCAAATGACGTAAATAGAAAAGAAGGTACACTTGGTAGTGATGACGCAAAAACTCTGCATTAAATACATAAAAACGAAGTATCCACATTAGGCCTCAAAGCTCTTACCTGCTTTTCAGTGTAGGTTGGTCATTTGAAAGAATCTGACACCGGCTACACAACACATTACTCATCACAGTGAGTCACAACAGCCTCTGTGAGTTTAATCTCTACACAGGAAAATCCTCACACTTGCGTCAAGGATGAAAATATTCATGGTCCTCCAGCTACAGTTCTATATAAATTGGGGAAAAGCAAATATGTATTTTCCAACTGAGAGGTCATGTTAAATCATGAAACTACATGAATGAATGCACCAACAACATGACCAACGTACTAACTAGTAAAGTTACCCAGCCAAACGTCACTGACCTGAACTGTCTGTGAGTGTGTCTGTGTCGATAGAATGTGTGTGTGTGTGTGTGTGTGTGTGTGTGTGTGTGTGTGTGTGTGTGTGTGTGTGTGTGTGTGTGTGTGTGTGTGTGTGTGTGTGTGTGTGTGTGTGTGTGTGTGTGTGTGTGTGTGTGTGTGTTTCAGTGCCACGAGCAGGGACAGCTACAGGAGTGTGTGTCAGCCGTCAGGGTGTGTCTGGCTCGGCTAGACTACGTTATAAAGGTCCACACACAACAGCCCCGCCCCCTCTCCCTGTTCCCTTGTTTCTCACCGTCTGTATTTTACTTTCCTGATCTTTGATCAATGACTCAAATCACTTCTTCTTTACTTTGACCTGTTTTTCTCCGTCCTTTGACACCCCCCCGCCCCCCCCCCCCCTTTATCGTCCTTCTATTTTGTGCTCCAACTTTTCATTGCCAGGCTGTTGTTAGCTTACTACCTAGCCAGCTGGCTAACAATGCTTCCATATTTGATGCAGTTGTGATGCTAAGCTAGCAGTAATGCCAGGCTAGCAGGTGTATTAGCGTAGGTGACTCTATGCTGGCGCTATGCTAGGCTACCTCACTAGACTACTACACTGAACAGTAATACTGCGGTCTGTTTGCTACCAGAGAATGTTTCAGCCAGACAAGAAGGAAACTAGTATAATTTCACTAGGCTAATATACTGCCGAACTTTGTTCGGGTGAGTGTGTGTGTGTGTGTGTTTGTGTCTTGTCTGTGTATGACAGGCACGTTGTGTTGTCCTCCACTTCCTATTCGAGGCGACCTGGAGTTCTCTGTCTCGCCACCAGAGTTGTACTTTTACTGGTCCCGTCAGTCTCTTCGCTCTGATTGGTTTGCTTGTTTCCATAGGTATTCCTCACGTTGGTTGTTTGGCTGAAACACGACGGCGCTGCCTTGTGTCGTTATAGTAACAAGAGTGGTGTTCTAATGGCACAGCTGGTCGTCATGACTACACAGAACTGCCCCCTCTGTCCCTCAACACCCTCCTCATCCCCACACTTTTTCTTTTTGTTTACTTCTAACCCCTCCCACAAACTGTGCCTTGTGCAAGCTTCGCCCCACCACCGGGACCCGAGCCCCGTGTCTGTGGCCCCGGTCTCTGCCGACCTCCAATAGTTACCAAGCCCCCGTCCCAGTGACTTGACGCCCGCTCCCACCAGAAGATTTATATATGAAGATTTACGAGGGAGGACATAGGTTGGGATACAGATGGTTTGACTGGATCCCTTGTCACTTGCCCGTTGTTCTTCTCCCCCTGAGAAGTTAGTTTACCCTTGAACCATAAAAAACCAGAGTAGATTTGCTTTGACCATCTGTAACAGGACTCCTTGTTCTTCTCGTCCCTGAAGATGGTTCTTTATGACAGGCTGCACGTTTGGGGTCGTTGTTGTGCTGCAGAATCAATCTGTTGCCTCCCTGACGGTTTTTGCCTGATGGATAAGAATCTCAACATCTGAAAGTGTCTCAAAATATTGCACAGCACTATATGTGGAGGTGAAAAGAAACATTTCTCCTGAGCTGTGAGTCGGCCACAAAAGAAGATGTTAGCAAAAAAAAAGAAGCTGCTTGTTAAACTGCAGGTGAATGCATAAAGGTTGATAGTGAAGAGGGGTGTGTATTACAGTCAAAGTATTTCCATAGCCAATCTGCTGATGTGACAATGTAGATTTTAGATTTTTTTTTTTTTGCTCTAATCCTAAAACCAATCAGCCATCTTCCTAGAGGGAATGTGAAACTGGCTCCTTCACCAAAAAAGGGATATTTCTAAATTGTTTTGCTGTCAAGTCAGAAATTTTACTCTTTACAGTTTGTGCAGCACTCAACACCCTCCATCTTAGATAAAAGCTTAGAAAGAAATTCCCTTTCATGAGAAAAAAGGAAGAAACGTCAGGAAGGGAAACAGATGAGGGACACACCTACATGCGTTAGATGTGTAAAGAAGGAATTAATCTCAGTTTGCTGTGATCTCTTGCACTGGTCAATCCACCTAAGGATTGGAGAGCCTTGATTTGACATTCAAGTATTTGCAATGGTTACCCACAGGGACGTGTCATTGCCTCAGTAAAGGGGCGGAGCTTGCCTTGGTCACCTAACTAATACGTGTTGCTGCTGCTGCTGCTGTTGTTGTTGTTTTGGTGGCGATGGTAACCCGTAGCAACCAACCCCCACTTCCTCCTCACCGGTGTTCCTTCCTGTACCCCATGATGCTTTGCAGGAGCTGCGGGAGATCCACATCCGGCAGCAGAGGCAGAAACAGAAGGAGATGGAGGGAGACGCGCACTCACTGACACACACACTAACACACACACATTCTCACCTACACACTCCGATCGAGAGGAAGTCTGCTGAGCTGCACGAGAGCAGGTAAGATCGAAATACACTTGAGAAGTTATAACATTAGAATATACATTCTTTTGTTTCAATATTATCTTTTCTTGCCGTGCTGCAGGTTGTCGTCAGACGAAGGTGTGGCCTGGAGGGACGAAGCAGGAAGCTCCGCCCCCGAAGCTCCCAGCCCACCCTCCATCTCTGCACCCGACGCCTGGCTGAACAGAGTGACGCAGGAGGAGGAAGAGAGGAAGAGGAGAGGGATGGAGGAGGAAGAAGAAGAAGAAGAAGAGGAGGGCCTGAAGCGGGCGGGATCGGCCGAAGAGAGGGAGGACGAGGGACGAGGCAAGAAGGATATGCAGGATAAACTCAACAAGCTGTTCAGTCAGCCGACGGACCCCTGGGCTTCATCAGGTGTGTCATCGGGTCGTGGCTGTTAGAGACGACAGAAGTGTGGATTGTTGTTTAGTCGTAAACTGTGTTTGATGTCATCTGTATCATTTTAAATAGAAAGTCAAATAAATTTCACCAATCTTCCCTTAGAGCTTAAGAAGGAATTAAGGATGTTTTAGACTATCAACACATCTATAGATTGGTGTTTGTTTGTTTGAACATCTTTCATCCATAAATGGAGAAAGGAACTCTTTCATCTAACATTAACAAACTGGATTCTAGTTTGTTAAATTCAGATTAATGAACTGTGTTGAACTCCTGCTCTAATATCTCTGTTGTTTACAGGGGACAAAGCTCCAGCACCCAGTCTCTTTGACCAGAAGACGACGGCCAGCGGCTTCGACCACCACCCTCACCCTCACCCTCAACCACACCCCCACCCACACCCACACCCTCACCCTCACCCTCACCCACACCCACACCCACACACCCATCCCCACCCACAGCAGCTGCAGCAGCACCAGCAGCCGGTGAAGGTGGTCTACTACAGGGCCCTATATCCATTCGACGCTCGCAGCCACGATGAGATCAGCATTGCTCCCGGAGATGTGATCATGGTACGGCGTCAGTCCACACACACTCGTATCCTGCACATTTCTACATGAACATGGAAATACAGGAATGTGATGATGATGATGATGATGATGATGATGATGATGATGATGATGACGTGTGTGAATGTGCAGGTGCCACGATGACAGTGTGTGAGTGTGTGTGTGTGACACGTGTGTATTAACTATTTCCTCTCTCCTCTGCTGTGCAAACTGAAGGTGAAGGGGGAATGGGTAAGTTCTTGTCCCACCCCCCCGCCCAGTGTTGTGCCTCCATCAATCATATGCCAGCACTCATTTGACCTCTTGGTGTCATCTCATGCCGTCTCCGTGTGCATTCATTTGCCAGTGGATGAATGTGTTTTGCTTTATTTTGTATTTTTATTTAATCAAGTAATTTGAGTCGCATCTGTAAATGTTGTTATGCTTCTTGTGTTTTCACAGTTAATGTCAATTAATTGTTAGCTAAAGAAATACAAACCGTCTCAGTCTGACCTCTCCGAGCAAATAAATGCTGGGTTAAAATCAATATTTTATCACCGGTACTGTCTCCATACATAATTATCCACACGAATGTTTGTCATGCTGGCAGATTTCTTTTTTTTAAATAAACATCATTACTGCCCACGGCTCCGTCACTCCCCCACACTTGGCAGGTTTACACTCAAAACCTGCCAAACGGGCCTGTGAGCAGACTTGAACGGATGTGTTGTGTTGTGTTGCACAACCTCTTATTTCCATATTGACGGAGTTAAGCTGACGCTCATCCAGATTTGTTATAAAAGAATCCATCAGTAGCTGAACACAAACATGTTGAATATAACAAAAAGTGTCATGGACAGTAACACGATGGAGCTAAAAGAAACATAAAGAATTAATTATGTTTCTTAATTTGTAGTTTAAGGGAGAGTCTTTGGTTTTTATCATGAAGGTATTCATGGGAGTAGACGAGTCATGAAAAGTGCTCATGTTCATTATTATATCGGTCTTGTTGACTTGAAACAAAACATTAACAGTTACAAATATTGAGTTAATCATGTTTATTTGTGAATTCTCTCACTACTCATCCGCTAATTTGTTTTTTCTGCTCCCTGGAACAGCTGCTGCTGCTGTTGTTGTGTTTACACCACTGAGCCGTTCTACCTGTGTCTTTTATCTTAATCCCGCCCATCTGCACCGACAGGTGGATGAGTCCCAAACGGGTGAACCTGGTTGGCTGGGCGGAGAGCTCAGAGGGAGGACGGGCTGGTTTCCAGCCAATTACGCGGAGCGGATACCCGACAGCGAAGCACCGGTCAGCCTGCGCTCCACGCCCTCGGCCACGCCCACACCCACCCAGCAGCAGCAGCAGCCAATTGCGACGCCTCCTCCAGCGCCTGGACACACCTCCTCCTCCACGTCCTCCACCAACAGCAACTGGGCTGACTTCAGCACCACGTGAGTCCTCACCTATAGGAATTAGAGTTGTAAACAAATAAATTAATAAAAATAAAAACTTTTCAACCTCTCCTAATCATATCGGTGTGTGTTTCCAGTTGGCCCTCAAATACAGCAAGCCAATCAGACAGCGAGGGCTGGGACGCGTGGCCGACCACCTCAACCAGTCAGAATCCGTCCCTCAGCGTTCCCTCGGCGCAGCTACGGCAACGCTCCGCCTTCACACCCGCTACCATGACGACAGGCTCCTCTCCCTCACCCGTGCTGGGACAGGTAACAACTCTCTTTGGTCCCAACTTGTCCCCCTTTTGAGTTTTGGTTCTTCTGAACCGAGCGGTACTTACAGTTTCAACTCTGTCTGTCAGGGGGAGAAAGTCGAGGGTCTTCAGGCTCAGGCGTTGTATCCTTGGAGAGCGAAGAAGGACAACCACCTCAACTTCAACAAGAACGAGGTAGACGAGCATTCTCCCATTAAGTCTCTCTTTATAATTTAATTGGGCATTTGTGTGTTCTTGTTTGTTTTAAATGCATTTAATATATTATTGTTTGTGTAAATACAGATAATAACAGTGTTGGAGCAACAGGACATGTGGTGGTTAGGTGAACTGCAGACCGGACAGCGAGGCTGGTTCCCCAAGAGTTACGTCAAGCTCATCTCCGCCCCTGTGACGGCCCCCGCTGTTGTCGCAGCACGCAGCAAAAACCCCAGGTGGGTTCACACGTTGCGTCGAGTCAAACTGAGTTGTGCAGTGACAAAATTCGTCAATCGCATGTGGGTAAAGTAGCGTAGCAGACTGTTATATTTTTATAGCAAATTGAGGTCTCCGTTCCAAACTTTTCAAACAACTAAAATTGTTTGTATTTTAGATTTGGGGAAAAGGGCAACCTTATTTACAGTTTGAATATGTTTTTCTTATAGTGAGTCTGGTGTATCAGAGAGCCCGCCCAATGGAAAACGACCATCCCCATCCCCAACACAACCCTCCGAGTCTGGTGAAGGTAAAACATCCATCCGTGTGCATGTATGTATATTCTTTTTAAAAGGTCAGGTAGTTAATTGTCAACGTAGTCCCCTCGTCTGTGTGCATCTTCACAGAGTACGTGGCCATGTACACGTATGAGAGCAACGAACAGGGAGACCTGAGTTTCCAGCAGGGAGACGTCGTCGTGGTGACAAGGAAAGAAGGGGACTGGTGGACAGGCATGGTCAGCGGCAAAACTGGAGTCTTCCCGTCCAATTACGTCAAACCTCGAGACTCGGCGTCTGAGGTAATTTAGTACAGATTAGGTTTGATTAGGAGAGAAATATGTCAAATGCATGTTGCTTTCAACTCCATTTCTGTTTTTAGTCTTTGGGACCAGGAGGGAAGACGGGCAGCTTGGGAAAGAAACCAGGTGAAAACCTCTTCTTCCTTTTTTTTTTATATTAGTGTTCTTAATCTGTGATAACCTGTTCCAGTTCCAGGAGCAGAACTAACCAGATCTTCTTCTTATTCCTCTTGTCCTTTACTTCCTGCAGAGATCGCTCAGGTCATTGCCCCCTACAGTGCCACGGGGGCAGAGCAGCTGACGTTGGCTCCCGGGCAACTCATCCTCATCAGGAAAAAGAACCCTGGGGGCTGGTGGGAGGGTGAGCTCCAGGTACACAAGCACAAACTCTAGTCATTTGCAAAGAAAGAACAAATGTTTGACTGCTTCTGAAAAAGAATTGATAAGTTGGAGTTAAAGAAAATTGCCTGAACTCCATTAAGACCACTGATGACTCCTTATGGACTGAATCCTGAGTGTCTTTTGAATTTCAAAGGATATCTAGCATCATGTATTTACTTGTACTTATATTCTATATTATATTTAATTCTAGGAATAAACTGTAAATTAATTATAAGTCTGTTTTTTATTCTTTAAGTGGCAATCCTGAAGATTTTCATTTAAAAAAAATGTCTTTTAAAGCTAAAGCTCAATGATGAAAATATTCAATACTTATATATTCTCTTTGGCAATATTCACAGATGATCAATGCTGTTTTCAAATTTCAGCTAATGTTATCTGTATTTTTAACATTCTGTGTTGTATTAAACCATATTTACTCTGAATAAACCTGTGCTGAAATCCTCCGGATTCCCACATAGAGATATGTTATAATTGAAATGATACAAGGCCGTGGAAACTGCTCGTTGTGATTCATGAGTGATAATAAAAAAAATCCTCTGTTGTGGTTGGTTCAGGCCCGAGGGAAGAAGCGCCAGATAGGTTGGTTTCCGGCAAATTACGTGAAGCTGCTCAGTCCCAGCACCAGTAAGACGACGCCCACAGAGCCCACGCCTCCCAAACTGACTCCTGCCAATACAGGTACTGTAATGGGTTATGAATACAGGTGTATGCAAAAGCATTTTAAAATCAATTTTGACGTTTAAATCAACGCTTCCGTCGTGTCTGTGGCCCTGCAGCTCTGTGTCAGGTGATCGGCATGTACGACTACGTGGCCCAGAATGACGACGAGCTGGCCTTCCTGAAGGGTCAGGTGATCACAGTGATCAACAAGGATGACTGTGATTGGTGGAAAGGGGAGCTCAATGGGAGGGAGGGTCTGTTCCCCAGCAACTACGTCAAGCTCACCACGGACACTGACCCGAGCACGCAGTGTGAGTACACACACAGACACACACTCACAGAACACACAAACACACACAATATACTAAAATCGACAAGTGTAACACTCACACAGTCGCTCTGAATCGCACACACACAAACACCCCAGAGCCAGGTGTGGAGATGCTGTCCCTCTCTCAGTCTTTGACCCTGAGTTGGTTTGACCTTCCACCTTTCACCCTGTCACTCCTCTGAGCCTCTTTCATAACCTACCGTCCATGCACCACCTCTGGGTGGTGTGTGTGTATGTTTGTGTGGTGTGTATGTGCATGAATGTGTGTGCGTATGCGCCATTAGTGTAAAAGTGTTTCCTCTCTTCCTGCATGTTTTCCCTCAGCATGTTCCTCTGAAGAGCAGAGCCCTGAGACTGATGTAAAAACTGACCAACAGAATTGCGGGTATTTTTAGCACAACTGAGCGACCGTCTGTTCCTGTGCAAAAATATAAATGAGAATCCAATATTCTTGAGGTCATGATGAACATAGGGTTGGGGCTGGGCAAAAATGTATATACTTTTTGTGGAATCATGTTGTGATAATTAGATCATATCATCTAATCTTCACCAAACCAATCAGTTAAAGCTAATTTTTTCATTAAAAATCAACTGAATTAGTTGATGAATTTCATACTAGCGGTAGGACACGGGTCACCGAACTGAAAATCAAGATTAATAATTTCTACACAGTTTTCCATATTGTGATTTAAGGTATGATAAAAAAAATAAAAAATTCTGAAAATAACTTCAGCCCAGCATCAAATAATATCGTGTGAGATAAGCAAGAATATGTTACAAAGAGTTACACATGTAAGAAGGCATCTTGCAATAAAGCACATGATAAGAAGTTTCTTCAATGGTTCATGTCTGTGATCCATCAATCAATTATCGATTCATAAGTTAATGGTTGAAAGCAGAATGTTTTCTTTAATTAAAAACACACATATTTACAATATGTCATCCAATATAATCTAACTTAATATAGTATATATATTATAATGACTATTAGAATAATTGACAAATTGATCGCACTGGTCTTATGTAAGAGTGTTGTATGTGATCAGTTGTGACTTGAATGCCCACTCTTTTTAATTTGGTCTTTATTGGTGAACAAAAAGTCCTAAATTTGCAGCACTTTTTTGGGGTCTGCAGTTTAATTTAAAATATTACAGATACTTTTAACTGCTGAATCTACTGTCTCAGGCTCTGTCGTCTCCGTCCTCTGCTCCTCCGTTTACGCCACACCTCCACACTCTCTCTGTCTTGCTGCACGCTCCACCCACCTAGCACCCGATTGGTTGTTGTTGTTCTTGTTGTTGTTCCTGTTGTTGTTGTTTTTGTTTAGTTGTTTTTGTTGATGTTGTTGTTGTCGTCCTCTCTCTAGGATCATATCATTACCCAGAAACCCCCCTCTCCTCAAAGCCCTCAAAGAGACCCACTAGGCCACGCCCACTAGGCCACTCAACCAATGGGACAGCACCGAGAGGTCACATGACCCGGAAATGGCGACTCTCCACCAATACAAGCCAGAGAGAGAGAGACAGAGACAGAGACAGACTGTAACGTTAAAACGCCCTGTGGTGGCGAGAACTCTGTCTATGCACGGCTCTGACTGGACTTGGCCAAACTCTGTTTATCTAAGGCTCTGGCTCCAAACAGCACTGTTCAACAGGAGGGAGATCAATAGTCAGAACTCCTCTCCAGCTTTCCTCCTCCTCCCCTTCCTCTCCTCTTCTTCTCTTCCCCTTCTCTTTTCTCGCTCCCTGTCTCTTTCGGGTGGAAGGTGCTAAGTAAAGGAGAAAAGAGGGAGAGGAGACTCATGGAGAGCATAGGACGAGACGAGACTATTGAACTCCTTCCTCCCAGATTGGACTGATGAACATGTTTTGACTGTATACACACACACACACACACACACACACACACACACACACTCAGTCTCTCACACACACATACGCACACGCAGCCCTGTCTCAGCCTGGTTCAGTGGATAGTGGGTCATTTTGTGGCTTTATGGGAGAATCTGTCATTAGTGTCAGTAGCTCATCTCATCCCACCTCCCTCCTCTTTTTTTTTTTAATAATTTTTTTTTTTAAATCTCAAATTTTTAACCCCGCTCCCATTGGTTCAGCAGCTTAATTCACCTGTCAGCCACAAGTGGCGTTGGCCCCGCCCCTCACTAACCCCTCCCCCTCCAGCTTCACAGAAAGACCCACTATCCGCCGGAGGGACAAGTCTCAATGCTGAAAGGCTTTTACTCTCCTCTCTCTCTCCACCTTTCCTCACCTCCTCTCTCCTCAATGCCAAAGACTCCTCCCTCCTACCCCTTCTGCTTCCTTGCCTCCTCTTCCCTTCTACTCCCTCCTTCAATCAACACACACACACACACACACACATTCAAAAGTAAATGGAGAGGAGAGCAAATGAGGCAGTATTGAGACACGTCCCATAGCAGTTAAGGGCCAAACGTTCCACCCACTCTGCTGCTCCCCCCCTCTGTGTTTTTTTTCTCCAGTTTCTCCTCCTCCTGTCTTTCTGTGCTAGAAAAGGAGTCAAGGAGGCATAGAAGGGTGCGAGCAGCTGGAATGGGACTCAGCCCGTTACTCAGGGCGTAAATTGCGAACCAGGCTGTAACTGCTTAGCATACGAGCTAACCAAATCACACACACACACACACACACACACACACACACACACACACACACACACACAATACAATAAGGTACTGAGTTCGGCACACGCACACACACAGTGATGATGTTTTTATCTGTCGTAGATGAACATTCTGAATATGTATTAACTCTAAACGATCAGTTTTATGTTCTTTTGTTGTTGTTATTTTTTTGTTTGTTTGTTTACATGTTTATTGTTTTTATCTGTTGCTATGGCGATGAGACGCTGTCACACTGTTGAGGGCAAAGACACTGACATGACTCGGACAGATCTGGTACTAAATACGATTTTTCTCACATTTAGTTCATTTCAGTCAAACTTAACAGTTTTTCTCGCTTGAACGTAACGCGAGAGGATCGACGCTCGTTCTCACGTCATGATGTTAAATGTGAAGATGGAGCCAAGAAGGTGATTATTCGGAAACGCCATTGCGGCTCCGTCCACAGCCCAGAAATATAAGTTTTAAAGTGCCGCGTAATTCCCCCGTCGTTTTTGTTTGTGCACACGTAAAAACAACAACAACAACTAAATCTTACAAGTTCATTAGTTAGTGAGGAGCTTTACAGGTGTTTTGTGTATGTTTTTATTTCCCCCGGTGCTGAGCTAAGCTAAGCTAATCAACTCGTGGCTCCATCTTCATATTGAATACATCCCAAAATATCAAAGTGTTCCTTCAAACAGCTCAACTGTTTTTTTTAGTCGTGGCTCAGTTTCACAAACTTGCGACACTGAAACGTAATTTTAAAACTTCTCGGATTTCCAGCACTGTGATGCACATTTAAGTGTCCCAGGCCACTGTCAACAGACTTCATGCACAAAAACACAGATTTTAAGTCGAGTCTTGTCCCCCCTCCCCCACGCACTGCAAACTTACTGTATGAGAATATATCGAGTCATTTCACTCCCTTATGAACCTCGGAAACCGTGATATGTGAAATGTTGAATATCTTCCACAGGACTGTAGTAAACATATTCCTGTATTTGAAGCTGATCAAAGACACAGCCTCAGTTCTCCGCCTCCTGTCCAACATTTTGCCATTTGTTCGCACTAAATGAGCCAAACAGAACGGAGTCCTGTAAACGTCACATATCATATTTGATCTCCTCGGAGGGACAGAGAAGAACTGACACACACAGAAACAGCATCACTTTCAAACTGTTACCATGGGGACATACCCATGTATTTGCCATTTTGCCACAACAAAACCAGCTTTCTCTTTTGTTCCCATAGCAACAGACGAGTATTATAGTGGTTGCCTATATCAGATTTGTATTTTGTGTTTTGTTTTTTCGTTTTATCCAGATGACAGTATTTGTGATTTTTAATGTTTACCCTCAGAAACGTCGAATGAAACCGTTATTGAACTACGCAACTCTTTTTTTTATACCACAAGCAATAGAGTGACTACGATTATTATTATTATTATTATTATTATCATCATCATCGTCATCATCGTGAACTTGCTTGGGGGAAAAAATACGTCGGCTCCTCGGTATTTGGGAGGTGAAGCTCTCTGATTTGTTGATAAGTCGAAGACCATCTGCTGTTGATCAAACTGAGGCTGGAGGCCCAGACGGGGGTCGCCTAGCTTTGGGAGCATTTAAAAAAAAAAAAAATGTGTCAGTTTGTTCACTGACGGTTGAAACTTGTCACAGTGAGTGTTTTAGATGATTAGAACAAAGAGCCGCCTGAACCAGAGCCATGTCGTCACCTCTGCTCCCGACTGCAGCCATGTTGGTCCCCGTCAGTTTAAATCATCTGGGGACAAACTTTACATTCATAAACATTTTAACAGTTATGATTTTAAACGTTTTTATCACACTCTGCTCTGAAGCATGGCTCTGGTCTAGTTCAGGTTTGAATTTAGAAAAAAAAAAAAAGGAAGCTCTGTATGAACTATGCTTAATCTGATGAATGGTGACGGTTGATGCTTCACGCGGATATAAATAGCTTCTCTGAAGAATGGACGAGTGGATTAACAGCCAAGCCAAATGTAACCAGACTGCACTTGGTGTCAGTGTGTGGATGAATGAACCAGTGTGCAAGTGTGAGAGTGTGTGTGTGAGTGGGAAATAAAGCATGAATGAGCGATTTTAAGGACGTGAATGGTCAGATGAAAAACTCATAGGAATAAAAAAGGATAAACGAACGAATGACATGTACAGAATGTTAGTGAAGCGTCGAGAGTAAAAAAAAAAGAAAAGAAAATGTCCCGAGGTTTTTACTGGTGGAGATTTTTGATGAAGCGCTGAATCTGACTGGTCCTGATGATTAAACGCTCTGAGACAGACTGCTGTCGGCTGGCCTCGTTACTCACACACACACACACACACACACACACATTATCTGCTAAGCAAGCTTCCTGTTAAATTGCTATTTATAGAAAAAACTGAATTTTGCTTTTTTAAAAGTAAAAAATGTAGAAGTTCTCATGAAATATTATTCAGAAAATACAGTTTCACCTCTTTAAATATTAAGTTAGTATTGAGTCATATTACTTAAAGCTGCTGTAACCAGTTTAAAAAATATATATTATTATATTAACACTGAAACAAATGAGTTTGTCTACTAAGAAAGTGGCGAATTGCCCCCAAGAGAAAATTATCACACACAAACTCTGCAGGTGTTTATGAGGCAGTAATATATTTTAAGGCAGTAATAACACACTTTGTCAGATGACAGATTTAAAGTCGGCACAACAAAATCATCCTCCCCAAAGTCCAGATTGTCACATCTTCATTTAATGTGGTTAGGGTTAAAAATAAACTGATTCAGCTCTGAGTGTTTAACAAATTCAGCAGAAGAGCAGATTTTTGAAAAGAATGACATTTATTATCAAATGTCTTAAATATTCTTTCAATGTTTTTGGTTTTTGTAACAAAACCTGACTGAAATTTTGTTACATTTTCTGCTGCTCCTCCAGGTTGTGTTAAAATATATTTGTATTGTTATGCACGGCTGGAAAGTGCTCCTCTTAAATTAATCCACAGGCCTTATCATCCCTGCTGGGTTTTTATTGATATCTATCATACTTTGTTCAGT
>NC_061524.1:3425000-3540000 GCF_022379125.1 Scophthalmus maximus | reverse complement strand
GTGTGTGTGTGTGTGTGTGTGTGTGTGTGTGTGTGTGTGTGTGTGTGTGTGTGTGTGTGTGTGTGTGTGTGTGTGTGTGTGTGTGTGTGTGTGTGTGTGTGTGTGTGTGTGTGTGTGTGTGTGTGTGTGTGTGTGTGTGTGTGTGTGTGTGTGTGTGTGTGTGTGTGTGTGTGTGTGTGTGGCTGAATCCCCCTGCTTCCAAAGCAGTTTTAATCAATCTGCACAGAGTAAACCTTTTTCTTAGCATTTTTAGTTGCAAAACTTTAATTTTGTGGAAAGCAATTGGAATTAAGAGTTTATAATCTCCGTTTCAGGCTACAAATCAGTTTATTCCTGTTGCACCTCTCAATGACAAGGGAATTCAAAATGCTTTACCTAAAAACATAAAGGAAAGAAATGCAAGACAAGACACATTTAATCTGGATTTAAAAGATTCATGTTGTAAAAAAAAAATGGACCAGTTAAACAGATCTGGGATTTTAGATTATAAAGGTTAAGACTATTTCATTAGCTCACTATAAATGATGTGGCACTACCAAGAAATGAAAAACCAAAGGCCTGTTTCTGTTCCAGTCCAGTCCAGTCCACCTCTGTCCTCCATGGGATCCAGTACAGAATCAGAATCCAGTCCTGTTGGAGATCGGCCGGGGTCTTTACAGTCTTCTCTCCTTTTTGCTTCATCAGACAGACACTCCAGTGACAATCCCAGGCCTCCTTCGTTGTCTCAGCAAACCCCTAAATTCCTGTGTGTGTGTGGTTGTGTGTGTGTGTGTGTGCGTGTGTGTGTGTGTGTGTGTGTGTGTGTGTGTGTGTGTGTGTGAGAGAGCGACAGACTGCTGGTGTGAATGACTGTACGAGTGTCAAGGTGAACGAGCTTATTAACGGTACGGTTCCAGTGTACATTTTAATTTTATTTTTCAGAGTCTTACAATTCTCTCCAGAGTCTTATGAGATCAACTCTTCAGGCTGTCACCGTTGAGGTACTCCACATGTAAAGGGACCATGACAAATTTAATTTATGTACAGGTTTTAATGAGGAAAAGCTGACAATGCTAATAAGCTAAAAAACTATGAAAGACTTTTATGACGAGGGTCCGGTCGGGGTCCCTCCGTGTCAATTAAAGTGATGCTGACGATCACGTGGCTGAAACAGGGAACAGGTTTGAACAGCTAAATTGAATTTGAGGTACTGTAAAGAAGAATGTCTCAGTTTTTCTTTTCTTTTTTTTGTCGAATGCACATGGGGGTCGTAGTTTTAGGTGATTTTTTTTGTCACACATAATTTTTACCTCAGTTGTTACGTCGCTGCTCAGTGGTCGTCACTATGCAGGGAGGGAAAAAACCTGTAGGAGTCAGGGGGCCCACAGCTGGATTGATTGGGGGGGGGCCTCGAACATGCTGGTACTACTGAAATGTATTTTACAGAAAACAGACACATTTCTGAACCTGAGAGTTAAAGCTCAGTGCAGAAATCATGTAACTGTGCGTCGGCACTCCCAGCACTTTTTAAAAAAAACAGACACTGTCACGGATATTAGAGCAGAGGAGGACGCGACTCCACTAACGCGTGTCACGCGGCGGCCATTTTGAATAGTCACAGAAGGAAACGTTAACCTGAAAGATCAGTCAAACTTGTGTTATTCTTATTGTGAACAAGTCCCATGAAAGATCAAAAATGTGTCTCAGTGCAGCTGTACGACTGCAGTTTTGTGCAAATGTAACTCAAGCAGGAGGAAACGGTTTGGGGCTAATTTTCAGCGGCGGATTAATCCACATTGGGTGCTCCGGTTCTTATTTGGACGGTGTATGTGTGATTAATTCAAAAAAAATCTACAGTGTGTGTGTGTTTGTGTGTATTCATTGCAATGAAGGAAAATGTCACCCAGTGCAACAGTGCAGATATGTTTTTAAAATATTTTTTGTACAACAGTGGCGCTCTACGGCACAGAGGAATGATACGTACCATACTTAGTTAGTAGGATACATTATCTCCTGGCTTTCTGCTTGGTCTTTTCAATAGTTGAGAATATGAAAAAAAAAAAAGAATATCAGTCTCGTTTTCAGAAAAGCGAATTCAGGTTAGGCCAGTACAGAACTTATGGTCCTCTGATTTCAGAACCATATCGATTTTATGTTTTTAAGATGACTTCCACAGATTTGAAATGTCATTGAAAAGGCTCCTGGAGTAGATCTGTAGGAGTAGAAGCTATGTTTAAGCTAGTAACTATGAGGACCTCAGCTTCAAGTGCTTAAATTAGCAACAAAACTGACTAGCTAGCTAGCAAGTTAGCAATTTACTGCTATTGTTTGGACTGCTAACCCCGTATCTAGCTCAATCTAAATGTGAACAATTTGTTTTTAAGATTAAATCATATTTATTTAGAAAGACGAATATCAAATTCTTAAAAAAAAAACTGTTTGTACACAGCTGCGTGCTACTGGTGCCTTCAAATCAGGTCGTGCTAGCTTGTTCATGAGATGGTACCAAAACGAAAGGCCGCGCAAGTTGTCGTTAACCTTTGTCACCTGTTCTTTTCCTTATTCTTTGACATAGAAAAACAACAACAGATATTTACTTTTGTTTTAAGTGTTCATATATTCATATCAAACACAAACTCAGGAGTTACTTTGAAGGCAGCGCTTTATCTTCCACGCAGACTTTTCCCAACCTGAGTGTTCAAAATGGCCGCCGCGCTAGCCAGTCGGACAACGTAGATTCCGGCGTATTGTTCGCTCAGCAGAGTTGTATATATGTTAGTTAGCTAGCTACTTGGGGCCAGTTAGTAAATTTAGTTAGTCGTTCATTGATTTAACGCCACGGTTACAGTCGTGTGCTGGACTACCAGCCACAGAGACAACCAATAGTTACCTTAGTGACCAGCCACTGTCCAATCGGAAGTCAGCGAGGCTCAGCCAGTTGCAGCATCTTGACCGTGGAGGGAGGTGTGCATGAATGTGTGTTTTCCCCCAGAACGAAGCTTGATGATGGTGACGGTCATCATCATCATCATCATCATCATCATCATCCCTGCCGACCCTGTCCTGTTCATACTGTACTGTTCTCCGGTACCCGCCCTCTTCACCCTCGTCTTCACACTGTACGAAAAAAAAAAGAACCTAATCCAGTTTGAAACTGTTCTTACTGTCTATCTTCCAGGTTGTGTATAATACTACTGCTATCTGAGAGTTAATATATGAGCGCTACGGGCGGCGATAGAGACGGCCTGCTGTTAATTATCACTGTAGAAGATGATGTACGTTGTTGTCTTTCAATGTTCAGAATAAACTTCAGTTGGACCAAGAATGCAGCTGTTTGCAACAGTGATTTCTGTGGTAAATATTATTTAAACATAATACATACACACACGCACTAAATTTAATCAGAGTCGTTGTGAGATGATTAAATCAGTAAGAAAGAAAATGAATTACAATTTCATCACCCTCTAGTCGAGCTTCAATAACTCAATAACCAAAAGCCAAGAAGGCCAAATGAAAAAAAACATTTAGACTTTTCCAAATGTTTTTTTTTTTTTTTTGGTTTACTTAATACATTTTGTGATTATTTTTTCATAAGTTCAAATCACATTAAATTGGAAAAAAATAAAAACATTTTGTGAACCATAACGTGATTTATAACGTATTTTACTAGTTACCTTTCTTATTACTCACTACATATATCGCTATATTATTTCTATTATTACCGAGACCTGAGTGCTGTATTTCGTTCTTTCATGTCCCACGAGCAGAATGACAATAAATATACTTGAAACTTGAAACTTTAGTTTGAACTCTGAACTCTGAACCCTCCCACGTGGTCAGAAAGGCGCCTCACAGAGGAGTTTGGGCCAAGAAGACACTTACTATATCACACTCTGTAAGAATCAATCTAGGGACGAAACTAAAACAAAGTCACCTCAGTCAAAGTAAATGAGATCCACATCAGAGAGTGAGTGTGAGAGGTAGTGTTCTCTTCTCCAGCTCAGTGTTGTGCTGCTGGCACACATGCAGTGAAAAGGGGCGTCGTCGTCTTTGAACGAGCTGCGTCAAAACAGAAAACTTCATCAGCACCAAAACAGGAATTCAACCACCTTTGCCTTCAAAATAAAAAAACACAGAATAGTATGTTATTTATAATACTCAAAGTAGTTCATGAATTGTAGAAAGCCTGGTTAGAATTGCTGGTATTTATTGATTATATAAGATAAGATATGATGAGATAAGATATTCCTTTATTCGTCCCACAATGGGGAAATTTGGACATTACAGCAGAAAAGTGGATAGAAGAATAGAGAAAGGCATTTTGAAAAGCAATAGGTATGTACAAAACATAACAGAAAATATAAAATAGATATATAAATGCTCTATACAGAGCAGTAGCAATGGTTACACATGGAGAATAAATATAAATATTGCACAGTTTGTTATTGCACATTAAGTGTACGTATCACCAGTTGGGAAATTTTAACAGTTTCTCTGAAATTATCTTTTCATTATCCTCTTACACTGAATTATGTTGGACATTGGTTAATGGGACATTCAGAGTAGCTAAACTGATTGATTCATGCCTTACACCACAACGTAACTGCACTGTAATTTATTATTCATGCTTTAGCTGTCTTATTCTACAGGAACTTATTTTTATCGTCTATTTTAATCCTTAACGTGATCGTTGTCGCGGCTGGGTCATTACAGGACTAATGTATTTGGATGGCCAAAAGGTCAGTACATTTTCAAGTTTGCCTTAATTGTGAGCTTTTATTTTGACAGTCCCGACGGGAAACACGTGTTGTCTTGCGTGTGTCTTGACGTCACATGGTGTTAAAGCTCTCACAGTCTGTTTATGTAACTGTAACGATATAAAAGACGCAGCTCCGCCAAACTAAACCACGTTAACTCGCTGGTGAACTGACAACAGGCGGTTTGTTGTCGGTATCAGGGGCATTATCTATTATTATCACCCGTTGACAATATAAATATGCGGTGTTGACAGTGTCATGGTGGAGGAGAGACACACTCGGGACATTTAGTTCCTTCAACACATTCCTCAACTTTACACTGAGAGACAAACTATACATTTCTTTATATTTCATTGTTTCAAACCAAACATGGCGGCTGCTTTCTTCAGGGGAAGGTCGTGTTTAAATGTGAGTATACATTTGTTTGTTGGTTGGTTTTCTACATGTGATTTGAACCATGCATTAAAAACTTGAATGATGATGGAGGGAAATATTATTTAAATAATTTACTACTCAGATGATAGTACCGTACTTAAAAAAAATAATCCGATGTCACTTTAAGGTTTCATTCTGCAGTAAAAATGTCCCCTGAGATTTATATTTGAGATTATTATTATTACATAAATACATCACTAGTTACTTCAATAAACTTAATGTGCAGGTAACTTGTGATTCACAATTTTAGGGTTTGTGTGAAAAAAAGGAAGAAACACATTTCTGATACAAATAATTGTCTCAATATTTTGTACTTTTTTTCTGTCATGTTTAAGTTTTTTGATTGTGAAATATGTAAGCTGTTTAAATAGGAAACATGCCAACGGATGGTAAGGTTAAATCTTAAAACTTAATAATATACTATAAGCTCTCACTGGTTTTTATGTGGAAAATCTTAACTTGAGATGATTTTCTAATTGTTAAAAGTAGTTAAATAAATGTAAATACTCATGTTAAATAGAAGTACCTACTGTAAGAAAAAAAAGTCTTACTTTCCATCACTGCCCATGACATTTAAACTTTAAGCAATATTTTCTCAAAATATCTGGAATTAAAAAAAGAAAAAAATCAGTGTAGAAAATTCCTATTCACAAACTAACTATTCAGACTAGAAATAACATTGTGGCTGTAATAATTTGATCCTGTGTGTGTTCAGTTGTGTAGAGTCGTGTGGAGGCCGCAGGCTGCTGCTCTGTTCAGCTCCAAACCATCAGACAGAAACCTGCCACGACGGACACACATCAGTAAGATACAAACATCTGTCTAAATTTCTGCCAGGTCTTTACATGTAATCGTATCTGTCACTATATTCTATTCATTATATAGTTTAAGTCCCCATATTTGCATTTATAAGAAGGATAAAAACATTGAATTAAGTTTTGAATCCATTTGAATGCAGATGCGCACATTGTTTTTAATGCACAGATAATTAAAAAAAAGTTTGATGAGTTGTTTTATTCTCAACATGTGTTGTGTTACTACTGGCAGAAAAAGCCAAGCCCCAGCCTGCAGTAGATGTCGCTAAACTCCTGGAGCAACTCTTCTCGCAAAGGAGGCCGGGCACAGCGCCCCCTGCTGCCGGTAAAGCTCAGTACATATGGTGTCGCAAGCTGGTGGCGGAATAACGTCTCGGCCATCGACGACTACCTCCAGATTTCTGTTGTTTTTGTTTACCTGGAACGACTAAAACCCTTCGTCTAAAAGTAGTGGCTGAATCTTTTTTGTTATCTGAGATAACAAACTGTTCATTGATTAAATCCCTAATCATTGATTTGTTCTGCTTCTGGTTTCACATCGTTTATATCCACTTCTTTCTCCACTTCCTCCACAGCTCAACCTGTCAAAGCCTCTACCGTCTCCTCCCCGTCAGATATTCCCCATTTGTCAAAAACAAATCCATCAGTTTCTTCAGTCTTTCCCGCCGCATCTATTGTTTTCAAGGAAACTACATCTACTGTGAACACTGCACTGCTTTCCCCTCAATCAGCATCTTCCGCAGAGCCAAAGACACCTCAGCAGCCGCCTCTTGGTGTTAATCAGGACTTTTATACAGCTTCAGCTTCATCCCCAACCAGCGCAACAATAGAAACCAAAGTAGAAAGTGCCACGGAGGCAGATGAACTCACAGCTTCTTCTGTGACGCCCTTATCAGCCCTCATCATAGAGGAGACTGTAGAGAAATCAACTCGTCCAGTTGCTACAGTAGAACCCTTGATAGAAACTGCAACAGAAACATCAGTAGAGACCAACCTTCCTACCGTAGAAGAACTAGAAACTCAAGCTTCTGTTGTTGAAGGTCCAGTAGAGCCTACGATAGACGTCACACTAAATGCAGCAGCGTCAAAAGTGCAAACCAAAAACACAGATTTAGAGGAGGTGGGCACCTTGTACGCTTCCACCGTAGAATCCTCAGTAGAAGCTACAATAGAATCATCGGCAGACACTCCTCTGGAAACATCAGAGAGTGCAGCCGCTGTTGATGAAGGTCAAGTAGAGCCTATAGCAGAAGCTGAAGCCGATAAAGACGGTGTAGTTAACATCTTGTGCAATGCCAAAGATGCACCTTTAATAGAATCACCAGTAGAAGCCGGTCTACCAACTGTGGACGCAGTCGAAACTAGACCTTCTGCTGTTGAAGGACCAGTAGAGCCAACAGTTCATTTAACAGTAGATTATCCAACTCAAGTACGAGCCAAGAGCGTTGAGTTGGGAGTGGATACCATCTCTAACACTACGACAGTAGAACCTTTATTAGAAACTACAATAGACCCATCGGTAGAGGCCAGCCGTCCTTTAGTGGTAACACCTGAACCTGGAGCTTCTGTTGCTGAAGGTGCAGTAGAAACTACGATAGACCCTTCGGTAGAGGCCAGCCCTCCTCCTGTGGTAACACCTGAACCTAGAGCTTCTGTTGCCGAAGGTGCAGTAGAAACTATGATAGACCCTTCGGTAGAAGCCAGCACACCTCCTGTGGTAACACCTGAAGCTAGAGCTTCTGTTGCCGAAGGTGCAGTAGAAACTACAATTGAAGCTCAAGCAGTACAAACCAACAGCACTGACTCATGGTTCAAAGTCCCACTTGTTGCAACGGTAGAACCCTTATTGGAAACGACAGTAGAACCACCAGTAGAGGCTGTCGCCTCTCCACTAGAGAGTGAAGCTGCTGTTGTTGAAGCTACAGTAGAGCCTACAGTAGAAACTGAACACACTGCCTTCGTCCAAAATGAACAAGAATCTGCGGTCTTACCTTTGAAAACCAAAGAAGAATCTACAATAGAATCTATAGTAGAATCATCCTCCGGGAATGTCGCTGTTGAAGAGGGCGTGAACGAATCTGAACACATGACTTTAGAGTCTGTGACACTGCATTCAGTTCAGGCTTCGGTGGAGTCTTTGGAAACCGACGAGCTCCTCCAGACAACATTAAGTCTTGATGAAAGAGCAGAGATACGACTCCGGGAGTTGTTGTCGGTCCAGACGGAGATCGGCGGCGAGCACAAAGCTGAGAACTCGGGTGGAGATGGGGGCGAACATTTGAAAGTTCTTTCACGGTGGGATTCTCTGTCTGACGACCTTCACGAGTTAGAAGGAGAAACCGCCACAATGGTGAGTGAGCTCCTCTGTCGAGTTCCCGCAGAGCTGTCCAAAACTGACGCCGCGGTAAAAAAGAGTTTTGCCTTCCATCAAACTGTGGGAACTAACGGAGAGCGTTCGCAGATGGAGGAGAAGGCGACTGAGGAAGAAGATATGGCGCTGGTATCGGTTACTTCAGCCGAGGTGGAAACCGAAGTTCTGCAAGAAGCAAGTGATGCACTTGAGGAAGAAGCGGACGTACCAGCAAAAGACGAGAAGATGGAAGTTGAGATGGCAATAGAGGATGTTGTTTTTAAGGACACGGCAGAGGCTGAAATTTTAACTCTGGGTTCTTTCTCTGAAGCAACCGAAGTGATAGCTGAGGTACCCGTTATAACGGAGGCCGTGTTCGGCTCTGAGCAACAGCCACCTGACCCTCTGCTTCTGGAGCTGGTACCGCAGATTGATCAGGAAGCTGAGAAACGGTCCGGAGAGCAGGAAGGAAGTGTCTCGGAGGGCACGCCTCTTGACTCTGTGACGATGGCTGAAGTTGAGGCCTCTCTGGGAACTCTGGAGAACGAGTCCCTGGGCGAAAGCTCAGCTCTCCTGGAGAAGGACGCTCAAGTTCTCGCCGGAGAGACGAGGGTGGAGGTAGAGGAAGGAACGGCGTGCGAGGAGAGGACTGATGCTCTGAATGTCGAGTCTCTCGAAGCTGACGAGCTATCTGCAGATCTGACTGACGCACTGGAGGAGGAGCTGCTCTTTGTTCCCGGGCATGTGGCAGGCGAAACAGAAACTCAGACCGGTCAGGAGGTCGTAACAGCAAATATTTTAGATGGTATGTTTAACATTGAGCCCCAACAGCCCCGAAATATTGCTATCAAATCTGAACACAAATACATATGATACAGATATTTTTTAGATTCAGCATGACTTGCACTTTTAAAAAAAGTCAATATCTCTGATGTCCATCACATTTCATCGTTCATACAGACAGCAAAGAAAAAGAAAGACACTCCTTATTAACCCAGGACCTCCCTGATGATCATCAAGTTTAAGTTTTATTAACCCTAAGAAAACAGTCGATAGTTGTCTGAACATCCATGGAGACATTGCAAACAGGAACTGACGATAGAAGCTAATTCGGCAAACCCTCAAATGATGTCAATTGGCCAACGTGTAAACAGATAGAGGCTTAAATGTGGAGCTCAGGTCCTCGGCTGACCCTTGTTGTGCTGGAAGTATTGAGCCAAAGCCAGGAAGCAATTACAGTAGCTTAGATTAGTATAAAGACAAATAGGATGAGGGGGGTATAAAAATAACCTGGCTCTGTTCTAATTATTATGTCGCATCTGATTCGTTGCACAAAAAGATATGTTTAAAACTACAGTTTTGTTTTGATGATGATCAGGTGTTGATGTTTTCTGGTGAAAGTGATGTTATGTGTGTGTGTGTGTTTTAGATTTGGATCCAGTCCAGAGACTCTTCCTGGAGAAGATCAGAGAATACAACAACCTGCGCAGGTTAAGAGACAAACTAAAGTTCCTGTTATTATTCTGCTGAACCCTGTTTATTGATTCCTCTGGAGGTTTTAAAAGACACAAACCTCTGAATGTACTCCCTAACAGACAAAGGTTTTAAATTTGGCTGCTGTTTAAAAAACAACAACTGCTGTTTCCAACAGGAGTAGAATATGAAAAGGTTCCCGTCGTACCAGGCAATCAAAACATTTAGGTTTTGTTCTGTTATTTTACAAGTAAATGTTGTAAATCGACCCATTTAAGTTAAATATTTCATGATTCAATTTGGTCAGGTCTGTCTTAGAAAATAGAAAATGTGCAATGCAGATTTCCTGGTTATTAAATTGGTTAAATAAGTACTTTTACCACATTGTGTATCCATTACAACCACAACAACTGTAAGATTGAATACTTGATGTACACTGTGTAATTCGATGTGGAGGACACGGATCAACTGATGGACAAATATTTCTCTCCTCTCTCCTCTTAGTGGTGAACCGGTGGAGGCGGAGCCAGATTACGAGAGACGCCTGTCAGAGGAGACAGCCAAGCTCCAGAGACTTTATGGAGGAGGAGACCTGAGCAGCTTCCCTCAGTTCACCTTCACCGGTGAGAGACACATTTCATCAGTGACGGGTCCTGGGAGTCTAATATTCCCTTTCATTTGCTCCATAGATTTTCCATAAAATTGAAACCTTCCAAGTCTCTAAGATTGGTTCTCCAGAAAGCATCAAACGTCACTTTACTACATGTTCTTTAATCACATTTCTACCGTCCAAAGACACAAGAGCATTAGAACCAACAATTATTGGGAATACATAAAAAAAAAAAACTGAATTGAAAAATGTACCATTCTTTGATTTAAGATTGAATCAGTACAATAATCACTTTAGGTTTGAGTTCAAGTACAAATAAAGGCTTGCAGGTCATTTTTTATTGATTATATTAATCGAATTAAATCATTTATTGATTTACATAACATTCATTAACATTTCGCTTTTGTCAAAAGCGACTTAAAACCATCAATTTTTCACACATATCAGAGGAAGGCAGGTCGATTTAAGGGCCTTGCCCCCGGACCTCACTGGGAATCAAACCCCAATCCCCTGAACCAAAGTCAGCGGTGTAACCCACTGATCTATGGCAGCTGCATCTGATGTAGGGGCTTCTTCCTTTTTGTCAGGTGGGTGAAGAGTATGCAGTGATTGGGGGTAGGGTAGGAGGTATGGGGGTTAGGGAAGGGAAGGACAGAGGTGTCAGGAGAAGGGTCAGGGGTTAAGGGTGGTATCAGCTTCAGGGGGTCAATCCTCTCGGTTCTATTAAAGATCCGGCGGAATCGCCTCCAGAAAGAGATTCTGAGCCTCCAGCACGTGATTTTCCACCGTCTTGATTCTGCCCATCAGTTCGTCCATGAACTTGTTTCTGGCCTCCTCCTCCTCGTCCAGAGCCTGCTTGGTGATCCACAGAGACTCCTGGAGGTCCGATTTCTCCTCGCTCCACAGGCGCCGCTCCAACTCCATGTCCTCCTGCGCCTTGGTCAGTGCCGCCGTGAGGCTGGAGGTCGCCTGCAGGTTTTCTTGCAGAAGGACGGACCTGGCGTTCTCCGACTGGCTCAGTGATTTCTCCAGGTTGTCCTCGGCCTGCGCCAGCGCAGACCGGAGTTGCGACGTCGCCTCTTCCTCTTTCGCCAGGCGCGTCTCAGCCGCCTCGGTCTTTTCCCGCTCGGCTTTGAGAGTTTTCCGGAGTTGGTCGACGTTCTGGGCGGCGGTTTTTCGCATCCACTCTGATCCAGACAGCAAGCCGGCGATGTGGTCCTTGTCCTTAGTTTCCTCGGTCAGCTCTGTCTGTATCTGCTGTATCTGGTAAATCAGGACACACTGCTCTTCCTCCAGGTCGTAGATCAGCTGCTCCTTCTCGTTCATGAGCTGTCGCAGCTGCAGCTCCGGAACCGTGAGGACGGCCTGATCGGGCACGTCCGCGCCAGCGTTTGGTTTGTCGCCCGGCTGTTGTGGCAAAACCTGTCCAGTCAACGTCAAAGACTTCTGGTGGGGTTGAGTGATTGCAGGCATGGAGGCTGCTCCATCGCCTGCCTCCTCCATGTGATGACCGGGCTGCGGAATCGTCTCCTCTCTCTTGGCGACTTGATTGGAGCAGGGACCCTCGGTGGGTTTGCCCTTCTTCTGCGTGCAGTTCTTTTCTCTGCTGCCTCCCTCCATGCTGAGATCTCTCTATTCTCACCCGTTGGTTTTGGTTCCGACTGAAGTGAAGAGTTGGTTTGTGGATTACAGTGCTGACCACCGAACACATACGGGAACATTTCACAGAATGTCAGGATGTCATCAAAGCCATCAAAGCCATAGCAACTGTTGTCATTGCAACTTCAAAATAAAACATGACATGGAACAGGATGTTATATTTTTTAAAATGTGCACATTTTATTTTGAAGGAATAACATGATGAAAGACTTTATTTATTTTCAAGTTAATTCATTTAAAAAACTGATTTTCTTTTAAATCACCCGACGTGTGTCAAACACACAAACAAATGAAACATTAATAAAAACCTGTGATGTTTACTGTACCTTAAATGTTGATCAGTTAATTGACATTCACCTATGCCTTGTTCTCAGGGTTGACAGAAGTCAGAAGTGAATACACATTTTGAATAGATTTAGTGCTGAATGTGGATGCACTGTAACATTCATACAAGGACTATACAGTCCTTATATTCATATACAGTCTTTGCATCACACTGTCATGAGGCTGCAGCTACCTTGTGTGGGGTAATACATTGTCTGATAATCCAATTCCCTATGGAGGTTATCTTTTTTTTTTTTTTTTTAAACCTCTGGAACATGATGTTTCAGTTCTACAGCACTGCAGCTGATTAATAGACATTTTCCCAGCACAGACTCAAAATAAGCTAAAATTCATTTTCTTTTGTACAGTATTTTTATTTCTGTTGTTTTTCTCTGCAGAGCCCAAAATGGAGCCGGACTCCTAAAGATCTTCAGTCAGCCTCTTCTCCTCGGCCCTCTCACCTTTTGACCTAATTGAGAGAATGGGTTAAAAATAATTATTTAAGGAAAAGTATTTTTCGAAAGCTGTTTTTCTGTACTGTGCAATAATGATAGAAAGAATTGTATTTTATTAAAGCAACTTAAAAGACAAAGTCTGTTGTTTTCCAGAGGTTGAAGACTCGGGTCACATGACTCGACTCGAATCAGACAAATTTAAGGACTATAGAGACTTGCTCTATATACAGTCTATGGATTTGGTTAACTTAAAAAATTATATGAATTAGACTTCATGACTTGAGACTTTTTGAAAAGATTAAGAATTCATATTTTTGAAAAAATGAGATTTCAGGTGCAGTGCATGCTAATATTATAAAGTTTGAAATAAAATGATGTTGTTGTTATTGACGATAGTAAGAGGAGAACAGCAGTCTGGGTGGGCGTCCGTCAGCCTCGGCAATAATAATAATTGCAGCAGTGGGTGTCTGGGGGACCTCATAATGTCAAATTTTAGTAAGATTTATAAAGTGTAAGCAGGCTGTTAAGTAAAACTCAACTTTTCATGTCTTTGAGTGGAATGTGGTCATCAGAATTTCATAAATGACTTTAACTTCCACGACCTGAGCAATGACTTGACTCGTCTTGATTCTCACCACAGGAAACTGGGACATGAAGATTTAAGACCTGAGACTTGAATGATGTGTGACTTTACACACACAGTTGGCAGTTTCCTGCGTGTGTGTGTGTGTGTGTGTGTGTGTGTGTGTGTGTGTGTGTGTGTGTGTGTGTGTGTGTGACCTGCGATTAAAGCCTCATCACACAGGGTGTTCAAGGCCTTGGTGAACAGCAGGTGGAGCCGTCACTTCTGGATCTCTCTCTATTTGGATCCATTCATCTCTGTCTAGCTGTTTCCATGCCTCCTCCTCCACCTCCTCCCTCTTCATGTCATTTCTCTCTCTCTTACCTGCATTTGTATGCTGTAGCCGTCTGCATACATACACTCTCTGTCTCTCTCTCCATTGCTGCCGTGGGTGTGTGTGTGTATGTGTGTGTGTGTGTGTGTATGTGTGTGGTGACAGAGACAGTCTTTGCCAAGTCTAATCCCACCCTCAGTCACGACTCTGTGATGAATATGGTGTGAGTCACAACCACAGTTTGCACACACAGACACAAAAAATCAGTGCAGCACCAGACTTCATCCATAAAGCTGCAACATACGAACTTCTTTTACAATTTGCCTTTTATTGTGGCATGTTAAAGACACGCGTGGGCAACAAATTAACGCAATATACGTCTCCAAACAATTCGGCTGCGTTTTAATAGTAGAATAGAAGAGACTGGAAGGAATTAGCATAGAGATTTGCCAATTCACATTCAGTCAAGTGCAACAACTGTGCTCATCATCAGGACCTGTGCTGACGTCATCCGGGCTTTAGGGCGGTCGCCCAGATTGCCTGCGCGGAAATGTGGCGCGCGCACGCGCGTATAAGTGTGTGTTAGGGAGAGCGCGCGCGCGCGCGCGCGAGGGGGGTGGGGGTGGGGGGTCGCACGCGCATTCTCTCGCCCCCATCATCAGCCGTTACAACCGCCGCCACACGCGCTCACACACTCCGCCATCCTGCGCGTGACGGCTGCTTGTAGCTAGCGACGCTAATGGGCGCTGCTGCTGCGTTTTAATTCATTCATTCATTCACTTATTCATTTATTTGACCCCTTTTCCTTCTGCACTGTGATGTTCAGACGATCTGATTGTCGTTCGAAGTGACGGAATTAGCACCTCGCTGCACCGGGAGCCGCCATGGAGTGCCGCGTCCTGTCCATCCAGAGCCACGTCGTCCGGGGATACGTCGGCAACAAGAGCGCGTCGTTCCCGTTACAGGTAAAACGCACAACTCGGCACGCACCCATTATCGGACAGACGACCCCGGGCGGACGCGCTCGGTCCCCCCCCCCCGTCGACCACAACATCCGACCCCCGACTTTGTATCGATACGCTCTAATTACATCCTACAAAGTTCTTATATGCTTTGCTAAAACATGAACCTGTCATCCGGTGAATTAGTTGTCGTCGTTATTATTATTATTATTATTATTATTATTATTATTATTATTGTTATTGTTATTTTTAATGTCCCTGCTATTTAATCGTTTTTGGCTAGAAATAACTGGCTGGTGTGATGGAGCCTAAATTAGCCGAGTAGTAACCGAGATGTTCAGGCAATAAGGGCGAAGACAGATGTCGTGTCGTGCACAACCATGTTCCTCCACAAACCGTCTATGAGATGTGGAATATAGGGATGATAATCACCATGACAACCGACGTTTTTCTAGTTGTGACCGACCATATTTCACATTCAGGGCTCCTCGTCACGTGAAGGATGAATATCGCAGCTGTCATTGAGGGCGTCCGATAATGGAAGCGAGGGGTTATATTCTCCTCCAAAGCTTCGGGAGGACAAAAACATACATGTGTCATCATACTGATGATGATGATGAAGGCCATTATTATTATCAATAATCTGTTTGTTAACCAGATATGGCCCAGCTGTGTGCGTGCTGGTGTTAATCAAATGACCCCTACTTGGATGAGCGGTGGCAACGCAGGCACACACACACACACACACACACACACACACACACACACACACACACACACACACACACACACACACAGGTCAAAGTTAAGTAGGGGGCTTGCAACAGTGAGCTAATGATCATCTCAGGGGGTCACAGGGGATTTCTTTTGTGCCCAGAACTCAGACAGTTAACCAGTCACCACACAGTACAGCAGGTCCCTCGGGTCTCCGTGGTGACACACTACCACAAGATGGATAATCCATCAATACAGATATTTACTGCTTCGAGGTTCTCTGATTAACTTGCACAGATTGGTTTAAAAAAACCCCACAGTGTGTTACAAAGGTGACGACACAACAAACCCCCGAAGACAACTTTCTCCATTATCAAAATAGTTCAGTGAAACCAGTCTCTGTGTTTTACAGATCTAGTATCTCGTGTAATTACCCGGTTGGCGGTGGGACAGTTAGGGGTTGATTCGTTTTGCCCTGGGCCCGTCACATTGCGCCCAGAGAGTGACAGGTGAACAGAGGGCTGGTGTTATGACGCGGATGGTTAAATAACTTTATGGATATCTATCCATATCTGCAAATTTCCCCTGATGCTTGCATTGGCCAGTAAGACTATGACACAGCATTGTGTGTCAGCATTGGCGAATGGTACGGCATTATCCATCAGGTATAGGTATGTTGTTCATCTTGGGCTGCATCTGAACAAAAGATACAGTGACGGTGCCCATGGCTGCATCCTGGCATCGGGGAAAAGAAAACGCAGCAACAAAAAAAAACCCCAAACTGAAATATTTGTGTCCAGGTCTTTGTCAAAACGTTCCATTTTCAGCGTGAAGATTGTTAGTTTGGATCGGGAGTTGCTCTCGTTCTCTCCCATGGCGAAGGGGATTTTGAAAGTGGCCACATGCCGGTTCGTGGAAGGGGATGAGAGGGCCGCCCAGTGTCAGTCTAATACCCACGGTCTACATCCGGTGAGTCAGGCTACTGACACACAGGTCTGTTGTCAATTTTAAGGGGAGGAAGTGAGAGATAGCAACGTGATTAAATAGGTGAGCTGCAAAAATCTTAAGCAACCGGGAGATCGGCCGCCAGCGGCTAAAGAAATACATTTATCTTAATATAGACATGATGTCATAATGTCAAGCTCTACTGGACAGTATAGTGTAATATTACTGTATCATATCTTAGTATTAGTTGTTACCCCTCAGACGCGAGCCGTGAATCACTGCTTAGTTCATATAGTACATCAGTAACCTGGAAAGTGACCAAAAGAAGACTTTACATTATGTTAATGCTTTGCAGCTAAGTTAATTGTTAAACTGACTGACAGCTCAGTTCAGGGTAAAGGTTAGGGTTTTCTGTTTTGAACAGTCACTGACTCCCACCTCTGAAGAAGAAGAAGAAGAAGAAGAAGAAGAAGAAGGGTAGACGGCATTAGTGTGAAGCACTTGCAGATGAAGAAGTGTTGAGTACAGCTTCTGAGTGGCTCAACACGTGTCCTGCTCTTTAGTTTGATAATGGGAGCAAATGACTTGGGTGTTGAGTCATTACCTCTGTCCACAGTGGTAAACGACACTCTTACCCAAAGGTAGAGTTTACACAGGGCCTTTACAAGAAGGCATAGCTTCCACAATAAGGAAACACAAGCCATTGAATTGATATTTCGTGAAAGGACACCCGAGGTTATTAGCTCCTCCTGTCCTCGGAAGTGATAGTCCATTCCCCTTTATGATCCCTAATGTCGACAGTGGGACGGTGGCAGCAGATTGCCGGATGACAATGCTGGCGATTGTTATAGTTTATATATTCCCCACGAGCAGCCGAGTGTGGCAGCGAGTATCGCTGGTTGAGACGAGTGTGGGCCTACACAGTATACACGTCCCATCCTCCTGAAAGACGGTCACTTGTTGTGAGCGAGGTGCTGCCGAGTCTATTTTTAGTTGGCGGCGCCCTGGATGTATTTTTGCGGTTTTCCTTAATGGCTGCCGGGCTTTGATGCGTGTCGCTCAGGGTTCAGCCATTAATGTTCGACTACCACGCCTGATTAAGGCCTGTTTGTACAAAAGGCTAATGTTGAAATAATGTTTACCAGTGCAGCACAGAGCAGTTTTTTCCAGAGCATCTTTAGACTACTAAATCTTCTTTTTCGTTGGGGAAAATGCAGTGTACCTGCATGATAGGTTGATTGATTTTTTTATTACAATTTGTATTGAAGAATATTATACATTTTTAAATCTAAGAAGATAAAACCTTCAGGAACTAGAATAGGGCTGCAACTACTGTATATATAATTTTTTTATTATTAATAAATATGCCAATTATCATTTTGATTGATCAATTGGTCATTTGCTCTGTAAAACATCAGAAAAGAGTGAAAATGCCAATATGACTTATAAGTCCAAAACCCAAAGAGGTTCAGTTTACGACAACGTTACATTGGAAATGTGGCAAACGCTCGCAGTGGAGAATCTGGAACCAAATTTGCATAAATAACAAATCAGTCATCAGCTACGGATACATGAGTAAATGGGATGTTGAGAAGAATAATGATGTAGACACACAGAGATAGAGCACGGACAGGTGGCAGCTTGATTAAAGAAGAACTATACAGTATTGTAAATGAATTTCAGTGTATTTTTTTGAATGAGCTGATACTGATGCTTGTGGACATGAGCAATAAAAGAATAAAATCAGACGGTCTTGAAAACAGACTTCTGAACAGAAAGCCCACGGGTCTTCAGTGAAAGAGCCGCTCTCGCTTGTCAGAGGGATAAAACCATGATTCAGTTGGTGTTAAAGATAAGGGATAAAATGATGACGATGATGGTGATGATGTCGTCAGCGAACGAGCGTGCAGGGCATCCCTCTCTCTGTGCTGTCAGCGCGGAGAATCTCTGGCCTGTCAGGAGGCAGGAGACGGCGGAACGAAGGAGCGGGGCTCCGATTGGCTGCTGCAGGATCCCTCCTCGTGGCGTCACAGAAGATGGAGACAGGCCGCCTCAGAGCCAGACTGGATAGATTCAGCTTTCACATAGAAACTAAACTCGCGTGTGAGTGCTGCCTTCAGGCGCCGTGTAAAAACGGGGGCTTATTGAAACTGAAAGGTTGCAGCTTTCCTTTTTATGTCGTCAGTTGAATTGCTGTGGATTTTCAGCCACGCTACTGTAGCAGCAGTCAGTCCTTCACTCTGGTTCAGACATATATATCTCAACAACCTTTTAATGAATTGCCACGAATTTTTGAACATCCATCCATGGTGCAGAGAGCGTCAACTCTCATGACGTTGGTGATCCTCTGACGTTTCCTTCTAGCGCCACCAGAAGGTCTCATTTTTTAACTTATCCAGTAAAATATCTTAACAACTGCTTCATGGATCTGAGGCGATGAATTATAATAGTTTGGGTGAGTCTCTGACTTTTCTGATGGCTCCGTTGTTAAGTTTGGCTAAGTTAACAAGCAAGTACGTTGTGTGCAATGACGTTAAAATATTTAGAAGAACTTGAAATTGAATGTATTTGCCATAACTATGTGTTCATATATGTGTTTATAACCTGCAACAAAGAACCAATATTTTTTCGTCAACTTTGACAGAGTTAAATATAGTTACATGAGGTGGACCCGACCCCCGTGTGAGTCTCCATGTTTGCTACGTCGATTGAATACGGTTGTTGCACAAAACGGTTCCAGAATACGTCGCATTCATGTTGAATTTTCAGCACAACTGGAAATGGAATCAGTGGTGCGCCACCATAAAGTGTCCCCAGTCGGGTGCTCATTTGGTTGCGGTTTGCAACTTTACCATCAAATGCCGCCAGAAAATTATAAAAATTACACACTGGGGCTTTAAGCACATGTTAGCATGCTAACACTCTAATCGAAAAGGTATGTTGATAAACCTTTCACCTGCTGAACGTGAGCATGTGAACATAATCATACAGTGAGCTTGTTAGCATGCACACATTAGCAGTTAGCAGTACAACCTCCGAGAGCCACTAGCACAACGGTTGACACTTTTATTTTTGCTAGTCAAACTAAAGTAATTTGAAAACAAGATGTTGTAGCATGATGTTGAACGCACAATTACTTATTAATAGTCTGATGAGTGCTTGTACCAAGAAAATGGTACAAGCACGGTACCGCGTGAAGTGTTTGGGCTGAGTCGACACAGAGGTGCAAATTAAAAGAGGAAATCACGACACGGTAAATTAAGTGTTTGTCGCAGGAGGCGTTTCCTCATTTTCCCTCAAGTGCCTCTACAGAAATTCAAAATGATTTACTTTTTAATGAATTGGTTAAGATCCTCTCTTCGGCCTCTGACGGTGTTTGAGTGGAAGCTTTCCAGTCAGCAGCAGTAAACTGCCTGTGTCAGTCACTCGAGGCTTATGAGCCCAGTGAGAAGGATGTGACCTACAGCGTATAACATATTCTTAGCCCCCATGTTCATCAGAAACACAGTTTTACTTCCAGAGACAAATTCCTCCTCATCAGAAAGAAACATGTTGTGATACACAGGTTACGTTCAAGGCTCCTGCTTCGTCAACTGCATTTGTATTCAAGTTTTAAGAAAAGCTCACAGCAAACTGTCTTTGAAGACCAAAACCTCAACGATAACAAAAAAGACATTTCCTGGCAGTTTTCCTGAAAGCCTCACGCTGCTGATACAAACACATGCCACACTGGAGATTGTCACTCCAAGGTCAGAGTTAACGTCTATGCTCCCCTCTTGTTTTCACTTCTCCAGGGGGGGTTGTCGCCGTCTGTCCTCTCTGAAAGCAGATTCTTGTATCTCAAAGTTGCAGTCAATTGAAGAGAACAAAGAACTCATTCACCCGGCCTCCTCCCTGCTTCTGTCCAATTAAGTAAAGTAATTCAGATAACAATTGACTGCGCACGTGGATGAGTCATGTGTCTTTTTCTCTCTCACCAGGAGATGCTTTTTTTTGTTGCTCTGTGCACATTTTGGATGAAGTGGGACTGAGATGATGTCACAGCCACATCACTGCCAGTGTGAAACAGAGTCCAGATACATGTTGCAATTAGATAAAACACAATATATAGCCCAATATACAGTACTTGGCTCAATGTGTGTCTACTAGTGCACATTCTTGTAGTGCCATGATATTATAGGGATGGCTGTTGTGTCATGGTTGGATTTACACTTGTGATGGAGACGGGGTTAGAGCTTCTGTGTGTTTGTGTGAATATTTCACAGGTACATACTTAATGAATATTTGTTTGAAAGTAATAGAGCTCAGTTTAAAGACACAAAACAAACAGAGAGACGTGCTAAACAGCTGAAAAGAGACGCAAAGTTACTGTCAAGAGTCGCAAAAATACCCACAAAGAGACAAAAAAAACCCCCCAAGAGATGCAAAAGATCAGTAAAACACAAAATAACTGGCAAGACAAAAAAAAACAACCACAAAAAGACAAAACAGCTTTTAAAAAAGGGATGCAAACGTACAGAAAAGAGACAGAAAGTGACCAACTGAGATGCAAAATGAACTAAAAAGGAGACACAAAATGAGTGTCCAATTACTTTTGAACCCTTTCATTTGGGCCCTGTGTTGAAAGAGCTCCCAGACAGTTGATTCAGTATTGATGTAAACCTCCTCACATTGAAGCTGAGACTTTGATGTGGACATTATTGTAATTTAATAATGGAGAAACTGTCCTAATACTTTTGGCCTGGGCCGTGGTTGTTATAGTGTACCTCTGCATACTGTGTGTAGGAGTGTGAACTATAAACTGACCATATAATTACAATACCGTTGAGCTGTCAGTGTTGCCGTTACTCTTAATCTCTCCTGACAACCCGTCTGACGACTGCCCCCGCTCTTCTCTCTCTCTCGGCCTCCAGGTTCTAGGGTTTGAGGTGGACTCCATTAACTCGGTCCAGTTCTCCAACCACACAGGTAAGGATGATGAGCTTGCGTTTTCTTTTTGTGTGTGTGTGTGTGTGTGTGTGTGTCTAAGTGTTTTATTTAGTGTGTGTGGGTGCATGAGTCAGTCAGTGCCCGACTCTGGCGTGGTGATGAGGTGTTGCCGAGTGTCGAGAACAGAGGCGGTTGCCGCGGAGGCAGCGGCTGGCGGGTGATGAGACGAGTGAGTCAGGGTTTTGGGAGGTCAGTAACTTCACGGCCTGACACCAGAGCAGCTCTCACACACACACACACACACACACACACGGAGCTGTCGGGCACGAACTCCATTCACATTTTACTCTGTGTGTGTGTGTGTGTGTGTGTGTGTGTGTGTGTGTGTGTGTGTCAGTCTCGGGACTCGATTATTGCAGAAAATAGGCTGTGGGAAACATACGTTTATGACACTGACATGTATTGTTCAGCAAGATAATCCTCTCAGATGAACATCACTCACACATGATTCGTGATGGTTAAATACAGACATTAGTAAAGTAGAGGGCAAATTTGAGGTTGTAAAATGACTGCCTCTTTAATCTTGGATTTATGTCGCATCTTGTTGTTGATCGGCTCACAGATGTTTTCTGCTTCATCCCCGTCTCATTAACTCATTCATATTTTGATGTAATTAATAGTCCTAATCCTCCGCTGCACGGCTTCGCTCAGCTCGTGTTGTTCACGCAAACTTGAGGAATGAATTCGGCGGAGCGCTGTGAAAACAAACACATCTGCTCAGCTGTTGCTTGTTGCTTCACTGTGGATAAAAGCTCATTCGATCGGCTCATTGTGACAAAGGTTAGAACAGTTTTTGTGGATAATTTAGGGATCATGTGCCGTTGTATCTGTGTTGGTCTGTTCAGCAGGTGGAATCCAAGACAGACCCCCTGAAGAATATTGACAAAACCAAATGCCCTTTTATTCATTTATGGAACTTTAAAAACAGCTGGTAACCTCGTCCATATACCTGAAACTCAGTCGCATTTTAAATGTCATCAAGCTGTTCAACGTCTGCGGATCGACTCTTAACTGTAAGTGTTACGTAGCATAAGTGTTGTTGTTGTTGTGGGCGAGCGGCATCAGACGCAGAGACAAAAGAAAAGCCGTCATTTAAATTCGAGCTGATCAATCATGTTTGTATGTTTGTACAAACACTCAAACTTTGTTCTGTTGCATCTAATCAGAATTACATTTGACTCTTTTTCCCGAAAATGTTATCGAGCTCATTATCCTGAGGGGGAAAGATGTTGACATACTATACAGGATGGAAGGCCACCGCTTACTGTTTTCCACCAACCGAGAACAGGCTCCGTTTGCCCACCAAACTTTGAAAACGCCTCTGCTTTTTTTCCCCTTTTATCACCAAGAAAACAGTAAAAAAAACATGTCCTGTGAGCTCCCAGCGAAATATTAAGTTCAATTAAATCTCAAGCACGCGAGAGCAAGACCCGAGAACATTGAGGAATCACTCAATCACGCCCGATGTTCTGTTTGCCTCACGTCACGTCCAGTGTCGACGGTGAAACACCTGAGGACAATGTCCCAAAAAAATCCTCACATCTACGGTGTAAATTGTGTGTCGGAGTGACCTTAACCTAGATATGCCTCGGAGTGTAGAGCTGCGGTCTAATCAGATCTTGTATATTGGAAATTAACATTTGCAAATTCCTTCGAGGGGTAATTTCGCTGTGACATATTGAAGACGACATTTGTATTGGTGAGGGAGAAGGACAGCGAACAGGAGGGGACCAAGATGAATGAGAGAGAGAGAGAGAGAGAGAGAGAGAGAGAGAGAGAGAGAGAGACAGCGGATGATGGAGAGAAGGACGGAGGGAGAGAAGAGAGAGAGAGAGAGGATGACAGGACGCAGCAGTAAACAGCAGCAGGCGCTGTGAATTGCGACAGCAGCGAGTGATGACGACAGAAGCGGCTCTTATCTGTTGGCCTGCCTTCATTCTCTCTCTCTCACGCACACATTCACACACACGGCGCTCGTGACTGCTCATCTCTTTCTTAGCCCCTTTGGCTTTCTCCCGGCTTGTTGCTTAGCAACCAGAACCCCCCCCCCCAACACGTGATCTGGCTGTGACTCACCTGGAGCTGCGACATCATCAACCTGCAGCAAACATGTCATACGCAGAAAGACGTGCACCAACGCACGCTTGCACTGGCATTCACGTCACATACATATATATAAATATATATATATATATAAATACGTCCATATCAGTTCTGTACATGCAGTACTGAACACACATGTACAACCTGCACGTACACAAAGTCAACAGCACACATGGTGTAGGTGTGCGTGTTAGGAGAGGGGTCTGTGTCCTCCTCTTCCTCCCCCAGCCCCAGAAAAAGGGGCGGGGGGGGGGGGGGGGTTGAATAAAAGCATTGAGTCAGCAACTTAGCAAACACAATGTCTCCTCTCCTCGTCTCCTCTCCGCAGGTTATTCCCATTGGAAGGGCCAGGTGTTGACAGCAGATGAGCTCCATGTCCTGTACGAGGGAATCAAACTGAACAACGTTCACCACTATGACTATGTTTTAACAGGTGATTATACACTTTTCATTTCTGTAGTCGGACTTGAAGTCGTGAAGAGAGATTTCACATCATATTCTTTATAAGAATGTTCTTAGTTCATTCTCTGTCTCTTCACATTCGTTTCTTCTGTAGCTGTAACTTGACCTTAGATCACAGGGACAATCTTAAAAGATCTATTATGGAGATGAGGGTTAGTGATTAATGATTATTTCTTTAAACTTTAAGTTACACTTCACAGAAATGTATAACCGCGGCGTTATCAGTAAACGCTACATTTTCATAAGTCACTGCAGCTCCAGTACTTCTTAAGTGAACCTGAGTGATCATTTTCTGTATGTGACATTTAGAGCAGGCCGAGCTTTGTGGTAGACCAAAGTTTTACACAATAGACAACTGTGTATTTGTGTTTACATGTACGTTTTTATCTGTTTGTGTGTGTGTTGTATTCAGGGTACACCAGAGACACATCCTTCTTGGAGATGGTGGTGGACATAGTTCAAGAGTTGAAGCGAGCCAACCCCAACCTGGTGTACGGTGAGTTCTGTGCTCAGGAACCAGCTGCTTCCATTTCATGCCTTTACTCTAGAATTTGTAATCATAAGTTCACTGGAGCTTTTGGTTGGGAGAAAAAACTGTTTTCATACACGTGAGAAATGAATTGCTCATTCTTGTGGCCTGGAAGCGGCCTCAGGCACTTTTCTCCTAAAGGTTAATTAATGCAGTTTGGGTAATGTGCAGTTTTTTGTTGCATGAGTGCAGATGTAATGTGGCTGCACTTACAATGTGAGACCTCACAAAGTCTGAAAGCTTTTTTTGCAAAGTTGGTTTTACTGCATCATGAGCTTTTACCAGCAAAAAGGTGTTGTTTCTACATGATGCTTATGAAAATCACATTAAGTGTTCAAAGTTCACACAGTTACCTTCAGCCAAGCATTTTATTCAGCTTGTAAGCTGCGTTCATGTTTTTCTTTTGGGGGGCGGCTGAACTAAATGTCATTGTAATAAAAAGTAATTAAACGTCTTCATTGATTTAATAACACGTGCTTCAAATACACACAACACAAAGACCAACACAACACAATCAAATACAGAAATGCATGAGATGGATTTAGAAAAAGATTTCACAAGACGTTATGGTTCCAAATCTCGGGTGTCAAATTGAAATATTTTTAAATATACTAAGTGAAATTAATCTCTCTTCCATTGCTCATGATGGAATTTTGTCTTGAATTTGAGAAGCTGGCGACAAAACTAGTTTCCTGCATTGATGACATGAATGCGTTTCTATTTTCTTTATTCAAAACCCAACTTATAAATAATTTTGTGTTAACAATCTTATTGTTAGAGGCGTCACCCGTGATAATAATCCCGCTGGGAGTTATCACCTGCAAACAGACAGTTGTCAAGTGGCCGGGGAACATAGTGGAGCTGGTGGAGAACAAAACAAAGCAATAAGAAGAGTGAATTCTGGACAGAAACACGCTTCCACATTAATGCTAATGTTGTTCCGTATCTGCTCGATTGTCGATTAGCACCTGTTTGGTGCCGCTTTCATCATGTTAACTTAATGAGGTGATAAAAAGTCAAGGCCGGGAGCCGCCGGCAGGATCTTTACTCTTCTCTTTAAAGATGTGTTTGGCTCCAGTCCCAGTTTTCCTGCCTCCTGTCACTGTTTGAGGACACGGTACACGTCTGTGCTCGGCGTCTGACTCGGAGTGTGTGTGTGTGTGTGTGTGTGTGTTTTTTTATGTTTCAGTATGTGACCCCGTCCTCGGTGATCATGGATCTATGGTGAGGTTACAGGCAGATTTATGCTCTTTGTACTGTATGTGCAGTTGTGTATTGTCGTAAGTATCTGTAGTTATTGCAGAGTTCTTGTGTCTTTAATGTGTGTGGGAGGGATTTGGTGTGTGTGTGTGTGTGTGTGTGTTAGTGTGTTACTGTTGTGGGGGTGTGTTACAAGGCATTTCTCAGTGACTCAGTGTGTGTGTGTGTGTGTATTTGTGTATTACATTGTGCAGATGTGTGTTTTCAGGGATTAGGATCATATTCAGTCAGTTATTGCTTATACTAATCAATTGTAATTATAAACCATGAAAACAAAGATCAAAGAAAAAGCTGTGAATGAACCGAGCGTGTCGTTCTTCTTCTTCCTCTCGCTTCTATTTCTGCGTTTCCATTACTGTCGCGTGACTCTAACCCGTGTGCGTCTCTCCGTCCACAGTACGTTCCCCAGAATCTTTATCCGGTCTATAAGAACAAGGTGGTTCCCGTCGCTGACATTATTACTCCCAACCAGTTTGAGGCTGAGTGAGTACGAGTCTTTTTTACTTTGATATACTATTTTAATTCGTCTGAATCTAATGTGACATCTCTCTAAATGGCCCACACCTCATTGAGTGTATAACTGTGAGACTGGCTGAGTGTCTTTATGTAATGCCTTTCGTGTCGTTATCTAATCCCTCCATTTTGTGCTTCCACAAACTTGCATTTTAGCTCCTCGTCTCATCTTGTTTACTTTAACCTAATTTACTTGTTTAACAGATTCTGTTTTTTTGTTTTCCATACTTTATAAGATATTCTCATTGACCAGTTGTATTATACATTTATTGAAGTAATGGTCAAAGCCTAGATACCTTTGTGTGCCACAAAGAGCTATGTAGAATATGCACAAACCCAAAATTCTCCAATACTTAGCACCATATATTTGGGATCTCAACTGTCATTTTAAAAAAAGTTCTGAGGATTTCAGTGGTGCTTTCCTTTGTAAATAAATAATAATATTTCACTGGTTAATGCAGCAAGTTGAAAGAGTTTGATGTCAATGTCTCTCATATAAATTCTTTAGATACAAGTATCTGTTGCTGTTTAGTTTTAAATTTCATTTCTATGATCCCCGCAGAGAAACAGACAGATAGGTTTCCATAGTTTTGTTTTTCCTGCATTGAATAACAGTAACAGTTATAGAAATTGCATTTTCTCACCTTATAGTCCACTTTCACTGTCGAGTAGCTCCACCTAGTGGTGGTTTCATCTGCCCCCAGAATTAGAGTAAAGTATTTCAAAGGCTCAGAGTCTCTTTTTGCCCTTTCATGTATATTTCAGTAACCAATGAGTAGATTTAGTTGTTTCACAGTTTAAATAAAGAGTCTTGTTTAAAACTTTCTTTACACTTTCTGTATTTTTCTGTTAAATCATTTAATTGTCGGTGTTTCTGTGTCAGTGCCTTTGACATAAAAGCCATGTTGTTTGCTTGTGTTGTAGATTACTGACGGGGAAAAACATCAGCACAGAGAAAGACGCCGTAGAGGTAAATAAATCAAGTATTTATCTAATCCCTCTCTCCTTTCATGCATCATTTCCTGTCCTGCTGACTACGTGCATGTCCCTGTGTCTCCCTCGCTGACTGTCCGTAGGTGATGGACCTTCTGCACGCCATGGGCCCGGACACAGTGGTCATCACCTCCTCTGATCTGCCGTCCAGACTGGGAGACCGGTTCCTGGTGTCGCTGGGCAGCCAGCGCAAAGGTAGGCAATGTCGTGAAAAAAGAGTGTGTTGTACGTGTGAGTTGTACCAAACTAAATAAGGTGTTTGACTTGTTTGTGTCTCTCATCGCTCTGCCGCTCAGTTCGTCCAGACGGCAGCAGGACAACACAGAGAGTTCGAATAGAAGTTCCCAAAGTGGACGCCGTCTTCGTAGGAACCGGAGATTTGTTTGCTGCTATGCTGCTAGCGTGGACACACCACTACCCTAATGACCTAAAGGTGCAAACACACACACACACACACACACACACACACACACACACATATGTACACAAATACCCAAAGTGGCCGGAAGACAGACTTACACACACACATATATATATACTGAGTCATAAAACATAACAATTACTCATTATTTTGACTCTCTCTCTCTCTCAGACGGCCTGTGAGAAGACGTTTTCAGTGATGCACCACGTTATCCAGAGGACCATATCTTACGCTCACAGTAAGAAATGTGGCCCGCAGGAATTCATGTGTCCAAACTATTTTTGTGGCGTCTATGGAAAACCAACGTTTATCTTTGTTCATCTCTGCCCGCTCCCCGTCTGCCCCTCTCTCCCCCCCCTCAGAGTTAGCCGGTCCCGGTCGGAGGCCCAGTCCGCCTCAGCTGGAGCTGCGGATGGTTCAGAGTAAAGCGGACATCGAAGACCCTGCTATAGTCACGGAGGCCACAGTCATATCCTAACATTACCGACCCATAAGACTCATACTAACCTTGTGCTCTTCACCCATAAATCTCTCAAAGTTCCTGTATCTCGGTAAAATCTCTCATCACTGTAAAACCTTGTTGGTCGTTTCCTAACTTCGACACCTCGTCATCCAGACTCCTTAAAGCCCTTAGTATTGTAACCCCTTAAGTCCTTTAACCCCCCTCAGTGTCCCCCAACCCCTTAAACCGAACCCTTCACCCTGTTACTCCTACGCCCCCCTTGACCCAAACCCAGTTATTGGAACCAGAGCCATGGACAGACAGAGGGTGTGGTCGGGTTGGACTGTGGTGGCCTCTGCTCTGACAGGGTGTGTGAGTGGACTGCACGGCTGCTGCTTTATGGAAAGCTGTAGGGTTATTGCTCTGATTTCATACTTCTACACAAGAATTATTACTAGTAGTGTAGGGATGGGAGGAAAACGTTGAAAATCTCAGTCATTATCATGGAAGACTTGGAGATGGAGATGTCAATTTTTTTTAAGGAAAGGTTGACTTGGTCCTTGAGGTTCGGCTCGGACTAGTTCTAGTAATTAATGGTGTTATCCTAATATTTAGTGGGGAGTGAATAAAGAAGGGGAGCAAGAAAAAAGAAATGAAGTGCGAGGCGGCTTCTGTCAAAAGTATTTTTTTCCCCGCTGTCAATTCACGTTTAAAAATACCGGAACTTAATGTAATAATACTTAATATTATAATAACATATATAATAACAGGGAAACTTCCTGGATTAGTTATCAGTGTGTACACATTGTTACGATGTTTTAAAAATATATATATTTCTCATTTTGTGGGAATGATTTGTTGTTGCATTTGGAAACAAGAAAGTATTCATCATCCAAAAGTGACCCAAAATCAAAAGGGAATTGATTCCAGCTACTGAGAGTTTCAGTATGTAAAAACACTGCCTTCTTCACTGCTCTACTACTGCCACTGCACTCCGCTCACATACCCGGTGTGTTTCTGACAGTGTTGCACTCCAGCGCTGGTCGTCCGCACCAGTTGCCAAGTAGCAGGATCGCAAACTGGTCGTCCTATAAAATTGTAATGATCGGACGCTGCTGATCTATGGCTCTGCCCACAACTAACTTCCACCCCCCTCCCCCCGTCTTACAGCAGTGATGTAACGTGACCAAGTCTTAACCCCCCCAACCCCTTGACAATAATTACAAAGGAGAAAAAAAACGAAGAAAAAAAAACGCACAATGTATAGTTGATGTATAGATGTTGTACCATAGCTGTATTGGACCATCTGTAAGATATCTTCTATCTGATCTGTCTATTGGACCATTGTGTTGATGCTACTGTACTATAGACCACACACGCATTACAATATCACCCAAACCAGAGACGTCTGGGATGCTTCTGGCACTCTGGGGCGGCTCCAGCGGCTCCAGTCGTTCTCACTAGTTCGTTATAGGTAACTGTCTAATAATCATAGTATATAGTCAGACCTCTTTCATCTCCACACAAAAGAAAAAAACGGTTAACCTGGAGCCGTCGGAGCCGCCGTCCTCGGGCCGATTTTACTCGCAGTGCGTCGTCAGAAAATCGGCCACTGCACCTCGGTGCCAGAACCAACCCCCCATCCCGCCGGGCGGTTCCCGGCCCATCTCTGGCCCAGAACCCTATATCTGAGCGTTGTGCCACTGAATTTACTGGAGGCCTCGAGAAGTCGTAGGAGACCCCTCCTCGTCACAGCAGGAGCCCCCCCCCCTCGTCCGATAGCAGCCCTGCAAACGTTTGTCGTGGAAAATTGTATTTTTGGTTCATTTCACACTCTTACTGTGGACAGAAATGACGACGCCAGGTCGAGTTTCAGTTTATCCAGTTTATCCAGTTTATCCAGTTGGATCTGAACATGTTTTTAATCATGTAACCGTTTTTGAATTTAGAAAATCAAACTTACCCGACACAATCCTGTCGCCCAGTAGATAACTCGCCTCTAAAAGAAGCCAACCTGCTGCTTGAAACAGTGGCGAAGTCTTCCCCCTGCTGCTCCGACTCAGCACAGTCACTCTAATGTCTTCAATTACAGTATTTCTTAATGCCCATCATAATTCCGTTTTTCACAGTGGAGCGTGATGGGAAAGAGGTGATGAGAACATGACTTGCGACGGTGGTAATGAGCCGGTTTCAAACCAATGATGTTGCAAGAACTTGGCATGTGCCTTAGCCCGCTGAGCTACCAGGGCACCACCGAAAATGAGATTTTAATGAGATTTTAACCTTTTTAAGTCGCCTTTTTTCCCCCCCTTCCCCTCCCTCTTCGTTGTTTCCTGATTTGAATGTTCGGTAATCTTTTTAACGACAGGAAACGGCACCAATTCCAACATACACTTATGGAAAACCAAATAACCGGAGGCCCCAAAAAGAAAAAAAAAAGAAGCTAAATAGAAATTCCAGATGTCGTCAGTGTCCCACCCGAGCTGGATGTAAGGTTCTGGGCAGGCCAGTGTAATTCTGTACTACTGTTGTTTCTCTATGGACTGTGCTGTGATACTGCCTTAGGAACCTATGACATCATAACGCCACAATACTGCTCGAGGAAGAGGAGGGAGAGGAAGGGGAGGAGGAGGAGGGGAATGTGAGGTGTCTTACATGTCGTGTCCTTCTGACTGCACATTTCTGTCCCGCAGTGCAGCTGAGGCTGTTTCAATCTATGAAAATATATTTATTAGTGCGGCGAGGGATGATTTTTTTTTTTTCACTATCGATTAAAATGATTTGACAGTTTTTTTTATATTAACCGAGTAATTGTTAACAGAGTTTTTTTCTTCCAAATATTTCCAAACACAGAAAAGCAGCAAATCTTACAATTTCGAGAAGCTGGTACCTGCAGGTCCTCAGCCGTTTTGCTTGATAAATAGCGTAAACAATTAATCGAAATAGTTTTCTTTGTCGTTTTCTCTAATGGATTTCTCATTTAAGAAAATCCTTTTAACTTTTTAGAGCAGACACTCAGTGGTCAACTTCCTCTTGGACTGATGGTGTTGGGTTAAAAGAAAAAAGAAAAAGGCAGTCTCACTCTTGAAATTGTAGTCAATATTGATTTTTGTACCAGTTCAGTCAAATATTGTGCTGCTGTAGCACGGATTGTCATATCGGCGACAGACTGCTGCGTCCGGTGCATTCGGCCAACCGGCTTTCAGCTCCGCTATAATCAACGTGTGCACTATCCAATCCTCTGCTTCCCGCTAACGGACCAGTCAGCTGTACTATTGGGCCAAAATGTGTCGACCTGTTGTGTCCGTGCCTGTTGTGTGTGGGAGAGTGTGTGTGCGTGTGTGCGTGTATATAAATGTCTTTTATGGTCACAGGGTTATTTTGTGTGTATGTGTGAAATGAAAGAGGAAAAACCCTGAAAAGTAAAACTAACAAGGAGGAGGAGGGTTATAAAAAAAATGGAAAAAGACAGGAATAGTGTACATGAGGAGGGGAGGTGAGGTACGTTCGAGAGGACAATCATTCTGTGATGGCACAAACTGCTGAAATTGGAGAACTGCCCTGAACTTGTTGACATCCTTGATGTCTGCTCGCTCTCTTCCTCCCCTTCCACCCATCCACGCCCGGATACAGTATCTCCGTCCACCGCTCCACTTGCATCCAAGCGCCAGTTGTTGTGTCTGTGCAGCTAGTTCAAGCCTCGCTGTGTGTTTGTGTGTTAGATGGTTACACTGTACCCCCGGCCTCGCCTCTATCTCCGCTCCCTCTCTCTGTGTCTTTGTTGATGCAGCTCAACTAACCCCGCACTCTTGTCTAACAGAGAGATGCTGTTACCTACTCTGCTTTCATCAACTTACATAAGAACGAAGGGACATGGCTGCCTTCGGGCCTGATCGACAGCACGCGGTTTCAAGATGGCCCACGTCGCACTGTCCAAATAAAAGAGCAGGCCAAAGTGTCAGTAAACCCCAATACTCCCGCTTATTTCCCAAGTGTTGCCAGAAAATGATGTTGCTGCTAAATAGCGAACTTTCTCCATCGGCCCACTTTCGGCCTGAGCAGGGAGCAGTTAGGGTGTGAGTTTGGGTTTTTTCTGCCTAGTAAGTTAAAGGAATTCACTGAAATCTGCCAGAGTTTGGATGTTTGAATTTGCGTGGGAATAGCAGCTCCGGCTCATCTAACTCCAGTATGTGCTAAGAATATTGGTAAATGACGCTTTAAGGTTTGTGGAAATGTAGCTCTACAACTTCACGAACCATGAAGGTTTCGTTTGAAGGTTTTTAAGGTTGACTGGAGGCTGGATGGTCAAAACAAAAGCAGGACACTAATCCTGTCTGTAATTAGTCTGTAATTTAGATGGTTGAAAGTGACCCAGCGATGTCCACGCTCGTGTCCCCTCCTTCATATTCTCCCTCCTCTTTGTACCTGTTGTTATGGACCCCATCCTCCCCTCATCCCCCGTCCCAAGTTTGATTACAAAATGCCTGCCACTAACAACTGCACCGTCCGTCTCCGAACTGTGGTCCTCTCCTCCTGATCTGATCGACCGGTTTCATCTTCGCCATCTTGTTTTTTTCTTTTCTTTTCTTGTTCTCGGTGGCCAAAAACAAAAACAACAAAACGAGGAAATGTAATAATCATTGTTTGGTAACTGTTTCTAGTGCTATGTTTTTTGGAGCGTTACGAGTATTTTCTAACATGTTACAATAAAAGATTGTAGTGTACAAATTCACGTTTATAAAATATATATATATATAGATATATATGAGAAATGTATGTTCTAATGCAATAAAGAGAGATTAAGAATTATGAAAGTTGGATCTAATTATTATTGTATTCATTTATTTGTGTCTTGACTCGTTCCTGACAATATAGCTTTAACATTACATGTAAAGAAGATTAACTGGAAAAAATTAAGCCCCCTTTTTTTCAATAAAATTTCATTTTGTCCGTAGTTTCTCATAGTGCTTTATTAACAGTGCAGAGGAAGTTATGTTTTCACCCCTCTTCGTTTGTTTGAGGGTTTTCTAGCATCTTATCTTGAAAATTGCGAGATCGGACGTTATGTGACATCATCACCACATGGATCTTTATTGGGCAAAAAATATAGCATTTTAATGTGGTCGGGGGGGGGGGGGGGGCTTGACAGATGATGGTCAGCGTTCAGTCTTGAGATGAGGGAGGAGATGAACACAAATTTAGATTGTATCATGAAAGGGTTGACGGGTTTCTTTCCAGGACACACATCACCAAAAAGGCATTAAATTCTAGTATAGCTAAATAAATGTATGTGAGCCTAAATGTGCCCAAAACGATGGCTCACGACTGTACAACATCTGCATTGACCAGCTCACCTGAAGTACAAGCTGCAGAAGATGATCGTGTTGGCTTTTTACACAACATCTGTTACTTTACTTAGTTTGTCAGCCCAGCTCACTCCCTAATGACGTGCTGTCACCTGTCAGACAGGTTTTAACAATGTTGTTTATGTTTTAAAAGTCAGAAGCTTCAGTTCTTTATGAAGAACTTTAAATGTCACTCATGACGTTGTTTTTTCCACGTGCGAACATTTCCTACATCAACACGTTCATTAGTACACTAAGCACGCAAAAGACTAAATAAACTGATAAATAATTCTCATTCTTTAAGGTCTGTAAAAGGAAATGTCTTCTACATTGTTGTGTTGTAAATTTTTTTTTTATAAATTGTGATATATTTTTTTTAAAGTTGCTGATTGATATGTGTACTGTTTAAATATCTGGTCAACGTTATCTGTTTTGTTATTGTTTTTTGAAATGTGTTTTCTAACTTCATCATCTCTAACTTTGTTGTTGTGATTTTTTTGTTTTGTTTTATAAAATATTGTTTTATGCTTTGTTATGTTTTGCACCTCGGGGCCACCATAGGATGAGGAAGTACAGCCCGCAAATACTTGTTGTGTATCATTAGTGTGTACAGCAGCATGACATCAAAGTCCTTCTGTAAAATACAAGTACGTGAGAAGTGTACTGTATATAAGTACAGTACTTGAGTAATGTTAGTAACTTAGTGCTGGAGGCACTATAAAGGTGTATCGCGATGTTTTTAACTCGCCTTTTGAATTTGTCCTCTCCGGACTTCCGTACGCTAGCTGCTGTTTTGTTGACATTTTCATTTCTCCTCCTCTGCATCAGCCGAGCAGCTCGACACGAACCCACCGGGCAGCATGAACAAACCACACACAGTCCGCACGTGTTCCGAGAAGCAGCAGCAGCAGCAGCAGCAGCTCGGGATGGAGGTTATATTCTAGCCCGTCACAGGGAACCAGGAAGCTACTGCTGTGTGTGTGTGTGTGTGTGTGTGTGTGTGCGTGCTAGCTTGTGGAGCTACAGCGGGAAGCTAGCTAGCTCAACAGGCTACATTAGCCGATGTTAGCGTGAAACGATGGAGGGGATTCTGTACAAATGGACGAACTACATGACAGGTGAGTCTGTGTCACACCTGCTTCACCTGGCCGCCGTCCTGACAGACACGCCGGCCGAACGATGGACGGCGTTCAGTGTCAGTTAGCTAACAGTTAGCACGTAAAAGCGGCATTTTAACACCATAGCTAACAAGCTAACGCCACTATTTATACGATGCTGCGTGACAGATAGTGACGTCATTGACGTTGTTTCATAGTGATATTTGATGAGACGGAGATTGCTCTCAGCAGCACTGCTTATTTAAAAAATAAAAGTAGTTTGACATGCAGCCATGACATGGTGCTGCGCTGTGGTGGAATTATTATTGGAAACATGTAGAATGTGTGTGAAGGCCCAAATATTAAAAGACAATTTTTGATTCTAATTTATTCCTTTAAACCTTATTTAAGGAAGTGAAATCAAAGTGAATGTGATTCTGTTTTTAATGCCTTTGTCCATGTTTTCAGATGTCACACAGTTATGTCCTTGTTTTATTAGTTACTTTTGCTAAATGTATGTTCCTCTGTGTGTTATTCTTTTTATACGGTACCTGTTAGTTTTACCATCAACCTGCCAGATGAAAACTCAGAACGCTAATTCATTTACATTTTCCCTTTTAAATATACAAACAAACAAGCTAACTGTGCATAAAACAGAAAATATGAGGCATTCTAAAAACAATAGAAGAGTGTGGCAGGATCTGTAGCAAATCCATGGTTTCCAATGATATAAAAGGTAATTCATAACTTTATGTCAAAAAGTGCAAGATGACCTGTCATCCCCTTTGAGACTTTTCTGGCTTTAATCTTTTTTTTGTTCAGGTTCAGGTTTCTTAATACCTGTAGGTAGATTTGTTTTGCAGTATAAGCGAGCAGGCGTCCATCTTGAACATTTAAGACAATATTCACAGAGACGAGACAGAAAAGGACTTCAGGCTTCACTAAAACCACAACTTCTGAAACAACAGTAAAAACCCCAAACTCTTTCAATATTTGTTTTGTTACTGGAAAGGTTGAATCATTCTTTTTCTCTTTATAACAGCTGCACCCAGTCATGTACTGTATCACCATGTTGAGTTTGCTCTCTGTCCTCAGGCTGGCAGCCGCGCTGGTTCGTCTTGGAGAACGGAGTCATCTCTTATTACGACAGCGAGGACGACGTCGGTAAAGGAAGCAAAGGATCCATCAAGATGTCTGTGTGTGACATTAAAGGTGAGGCCGCTGTCCGCAGATTCCTTTCAGACACCTCATCTTTGGTACACAAGGGGTAAACACATCCATCAGACCCTGTAAATATATGTATTTTATTTTTTTTACGTTTCAGTTCATCCATCAGATCCCACGCGTCTGGATTTAATAATCCCCGGCGAGCAGCATTTCTACGTCCGAGCTGTGAATGCTGCGGAGAGACAAAGGTGGCTGGTGGCTTTAGGTTCGTCCAAAGCCGGAACACTGGACAGTCACAAACACAGAGGTATACACACCGTCTGCCACGATTGTCTTTGTTCCTCTGTCAGCGGGGGGAAAATCCTTTAAATCATCTGAACATGCGCTTGTCGTTTGACCCATATGACAATAAAAAATATATTAGATTTCCTTCTGTATGTCCATAAAAAGTCTTCCAGTATAATTTATTGAACACTAATAATCCATCCCACATCGTCTAATAAAAGATTTATTTGACTTCACGTCCCAAAAATTCATATTTCTCCTCCTGTGTCCATCTCAAGGTCCCGACTGTCTGAAGACGAAGATGTCTGAACTCCGTCTGTACTGTGACCTCCTCGTCCAGCAGGTCCAAACGATCCAATCACAGCAAACGGCCGACACTGAGGACACAGACACTTCTGAGGCAACCAACACTTCTTCATTTGCACTTTAATCTTAGGGAGGACAGATGATACAAGTACGGATGATCATTGTTTTTTCGTTCTCCAGGCCTCGCTCCTCAGTGCGACCTGCGCGACTTTCATCAGGACGTTGGAGGAGTGTATGAACCTGGCTAACCAGAGTCTGACCCCTGACCTCCGACCGCCAGAAAAGGTAGTTACTCTTCCTCCAAGTTTTATTTTGTAATTACACACAGCGGTAAAAACAGACCACAGACGTGAAACAAATGTAACCAGGGACGTGTTCTTGACAAAAAGTACAACTTTACATATGACACATTTAAATTAGAGCTTTACAAAAGTTGGATGATTTTGTTGTTAGTATTTAGTCAAGTTTTTAAAAAAAAGATTTCTGGTCTCTGTGCGTCGGCCCAGATGAAGAGGTCCATCAGTCACCCTGGAACCTACAGCTTCGACAGGTGAGCCGGGACACAGATGTGCCCCTTAGAATCAATAACTCGTATTTGTATTGCAGCTTTCAGGTAAAGATGATGCCCAAAGTGCTTTACTGAACAGGATAGAACAAACAAAAACTGAAAAAAATGTTTAATAACAGTACCAATTAAAAAAAAGGGAAAACTTCGACAACGTAATATTACCCCAAAATAAAAAGACATCTCTGTTGATGTAAACTTCAAATTGACTTCAGAACAGAATCCTTGAATTATGAACAATAATAATGATATAAAATGTGGCCTCTAGGCGGCAGCATTACAACGCAGTGACTAACCAAACTACCATTGGGAAAAAATGGTGTTCGCCTTAAACAAGACCAGTAAACAACAAGATTTTAATATCACAGGAATCAGACGTTTGTGTTTTAGTAAGAAAACAAAAACAGCAACATGTATGTTCTGTGGAGTTTTTGTATCATGTTATCTTGGATTCTCTGCAAAGAATAGCTCTTCTTCTCTCAGGTCAGGTGTGCTGAAGGAGTACGTGAGTGGAGGTCAAAGGTCAACTCAGCGCCGGAACCGGACATTCTCGGACAGCTCTGTTTATGACGCCGAACGTAAGACATGCCGGTATTTTTTATAGTGTACAATACATATACAAAAAGTGACATTTCATTTTGCGTTTCTTTTTTCTTTATTTCTAAATTGAAAGTGTGTTTAAAAGCAGGTGGATGGAAACTCACTTTATATTTTCTATATGTACGACACATCCTGGTCATTTGGTCAAAAAAAAAATGGTGACTTGAATCTGAATTTGAACATCAGTGAATAAAGTCAACTCATCTGTGAAATTCCATGTGTGTTCCAGGTGTGCTGACCAGTCTGAACGGCGACCCGTCCTCCATCCCAGAGGAGAGAGGAGGCCGAGCGAGCCCGAAGAACGCGGCCACCGACACAGACACCGACTTGTCCGTCTGAAAACCTGCTGAGCTCCGGACTCTGTGAGACGAGAACATAACGCGACAGATGTCAGTTACAGACGGGGACGAATTGACTTCAAGGAGAGTCCGTCTTTTTCCACATGTGCACTTTAGAAATCGTGAATATTTTTTCTTTAAGTTATACAGCACTACACACTGGAGACACACGAAAAGACAGAGAGAGAGAGAGAGAGAGAAGGGGAAGTTGAACCTGCAGAGACGTGTGAGGGACAAAGTGTACGACACGTAAACTTTACTCTGGACTCACGCTAGAGTCGATACAGACTGTGACCAGAAGCTCAGATTCTGGAGAAATCTGTGAAGAAACCAGTGGAAGAAAAATTGCAGCTACAGTTACTGCAGTCAACCCTGGTTCATCTTCCTGGCAGAGCGTTAGAATATCACTGACTGAATTACTGTTTTCTGGACAGTTTAGATGTCGGGGGTCGACTGTTCACTGTTTTTTTAAATCGACCTGAGAATGTACAGAGAGTTTTGCAGTGTGGATATCCTGCTGGGGACGTTGATATCCAGCGGGTGTGACACAAAAGCTTCTTCTTCTAAAGTATTTTCTGCCTTTTCCACATGTTCAAGAACTCACTTTTCTTTCCCTGGAGCATTTTCTCTTCTGGACCTCCACAGTCGGCTGTTGGAACTCGTCGGAACGTCGATAAGTGTAGATAATTCCCAAGTCTTGGCGCCGTGTTCCACACCGTCGAAATTGTTGAAGACAGAGATCACTCTGATTGGCTGTTCAGATGTAGCTGTTTAGATTTAAGTATGAAAGAAAGCAAACGAGGACACAAGACTATTTTAAAGAGGTCGGCTCGCGGCCAGTTCCTCTTCATCCATCTGTCAAAGTTTCCCCTTTTTTGCGAATGACGTCCACAAACCACCGCCCCCTGCTGGTTCCGGAGAGTAACTTCCTGTCAAGCAGGTGCAGAACGTACGAGCTAGTCGACCGTTTGGATTTAGTCTTGGCGGTGTGTTTTTTCCCGGGTACAGTTATGTTTGCCAAGACGCATGCGACGAGAGCAGACGCGGCAGGCGGTCTACGTCGATCCGAGTCGATTGAACTTTACCGGCTGAAGGCAACGATACAAATGAAGAACTCCGTCTCTACTTCCTGCCGGCTTTGAGCTCGTGGTGGTGAGGTCTGGTACAGCAGAGGACGAACCATCTGTCGCAGTTTAAAGACACGGAGCTGAAGAGCTTAGGTCTTCAGATGCCAACGTTTGCACAAATGCAAGGATCTTCATTAAATGTGCCATTGCCCCCCCCCCCCCCCCCGCAGACAAACTGCTCCGTAGTCCAACTGGTCACGCTTGGACCACACTCCGGTTCGATCGGCGGCTCTTCCCCCTTGAGGAGTTTGCACTTTCTTTTGTTGCTGTTGTTGTTTTTTTTCTAAGTGACAGATGTTTGTGAATTGTGTTCAAGTTACTGCCTTTTTAACGCTTGTATTCCTTCAGTAATTACTTTGCCTTCTGGTGACGAGCTCCATCCAAACGTGACGTTGAAGAGAAATCGGTACGGTGGCCCTGGAAGCTCAACGCGCCGATATGTAAGAAAGCACATGACAGAAAACGCTGGCAAAGAAGAAATGTTGAGAAACGAAATCGAGAGACACAAATTTATGGAAATATTTAGCAACGCAACTAAATATAGAATAGCACTGAAGTCGCCCGCACGTCAGCAGTCGTGGACGATCAGAGAATGGTTTATGATTATTTCAGTTTTTTAACGTTATTAATTTGAATCTGATTTTGTCCTCTGGAAACTTTTTGTTTTCATTTCTTCATTTTTTTCTATTTGGTCTCATTGTCGTTCAGTCGCGGGGCCTTCGAACCTGCAGCACGTTGCCGTTGTGTTGCCTGCGTAATGTAAATGTTTTTTTTCCTTGCTTTTTTTTTAAACATTCAAACAATCGTTTGTGTCGAGACCGTCCTAATTTGTGGCAGCAGTTTTCAGGAGACGGTCAACTCCTCTCCGAACGTCAAAAACAAATATGTATTTACCTTTTAAGACACTTTAATACTAACGTGTGAATTAAGCACGCTGTGGATTTTTATGTCCGATTTAGATCGACCACAGCTGTCGTCTCCAAAAACGACCTTTTTTACGCCTGTGCCAATTCTCTCTACACTTTCAGAAGATTATTAGAGGATGATAAATTAAACTGCACCAATAACTTTACAGTAACCGCCCCCCACCCCAACACGTACAGCACAGTGTGTAGATGTGGTCGTTTTGCACTTTAAAGGTTCATTCTGGCCCTTTTTTCCCTCCGAGTGTTTGTGCTCTGAACGTGACAAAGGTACGATGATGGATAACAATCATGACGATTAGGAAAACTAATGTTTTTGTTTAAACAAAGTGTTTTTGTTTCTAGTTGTTGCCTTATAGTTTTAAAAGGATGTGAAGAGTTGCAGCAGCCATATATATATATATATATACACAGAATATATATAAATAGATAAGTAACAGTATGTAAACGTACAAGACTTCCTTCTTGTATTACTTTAACCAAAATGTGTGTTCGGTATTTTCGCTATGAATTCAGCGAAACGTTTGATCCTCCTGAGTTTTCTTGACTTTCTTTTTTTTTTCTTGAAATACTATGAAGACGTCTCCAGACGCGTTAAATGGATTTTGTAGTTAAAGTGACGTACAGGAGCTTGTAAAAACAGTTTGACACTGAGATAAAGACATAAAACGATGAGATCAGCATATTCAATGTATAATTTCTCCCCGAATGAATACATTTAAAGATTTTTTTTCAGAAGTTTTGCAGAAAATGTACAAATACTTTTGTTGGTGAACTTGTTCCAGTGCCAGTTTTTTGTGTGTGCCTCTATGATTTTGACTCAGCAGCTGTGATGAAATGTCTCTTTAAAGGAATGGTTCAACATTTTTGGGGGGTAAATACAATTATTCGCTTTCCTGATGAGAGAGAAATGTCAGATGCCACTGACATATTTTTCCAGCACATAATTCATAATCTGTATGAGTTTTATAAGAATTTAAAAAATCTAAACATGATAGTGCAGCTCTCGGTAAGACAGGCGAATAAACCTCTTCCTCAAAATGTCCAAACGTTCCTTTAAAGGCTTCGGCTCGACCACGTGTTCCGAGGAGGAAGGGAGGACAAGTAATCAAACTGACGGATTATTACTGAATATTATTATTATTATTATTATTTTTTATTTTTTTTAATTGATTGACAAACCTGTTCAGTTTAGCAAAAAACCAGCGGAGAAATTTTCACGCCTCAAGTGTCTCTGAACCAAGTGACGTGTGTTTCATTCTCTGAATAATAAAATTAGATTTTAAACTTGTGTGAATTTGTGGTCGTTTCTCGCCGTGCATGTGGTATTCTGTGTGTCGAAGGTTATTATTGAACGCGGTAAATAAATAGAACAAATGAAATAACAGTGGAATAAATCAAAAACTAATTAGGAATGTAACGTTTGATTTGTGGGCGTTTTTGCGGAAGGGGCGTGGAGCATCCTGAATCCTGGAGGCTGTTTACAGAGGGTGTGTGTGTGTGTGGTCATTTTTGTATCTATGACTGATGGCTTTAATGTGTACTCGTGTCATGAAAAGAGAGAGTCACACTCACGTGGGTGTGGCCGCCCGTCTACGTGAGCGACTGCAGGAACGGGATGAGCAGCTGTCGACAGTCGCTCTGTGTCCTGGCCCCGACGAGGAGAGAGTGGGAGAATGGGTAAGTTAAAGTCAACTGGATGAAGAAGCTGAGGGAGGAGGAAGTGCAGGAAAAGGATAGTTAATCACTTATTATTATGAATGGAATTTTAAAAGTAGAACAAAACTCAAAGCATGAAATTTATGGAAAAGTTGAAAACAAGCCAGAATGTTCTAATTTGGTATTTAGGTTGAAAAATGTGGAAGGAGAAGAAAAAGTACGTGTAATAAAAAATGAGGGAAGACGTTACAGTCTTTAGGGCTGCAACAAAGAATGATCATTTTTGATTAATCTGCTGATTATGTTTTAACCCGTCACTTCAGTCCATAAAACCCATCACAACGTCTGTTTTTTCCTTCTGTACAGATCAAACCAGTGGACATGTGTCAGACGCTGGAGGCTCGACTGAGGACCAGACTGCAGAGAGTCCAAAACTACCAAAGGTAGATGCTCAAATTCCACATATTCTACATAACAACCTGTGGAAAGAAATATAAAATATGCAGGTGTCAGACTGCTGCAGCATTTTAAAAACGTTAAAATAACTAAGATCAGTCCCAGATGAAGACACATACAATTATGATCCGTTGTCAAATAAATATCACTTATTGATTAAAACACATTAAATACTTATTTATCATTATTAAAAACTAAATGTTTGTATTTATTAATTTGCACATTATATTTGTTATACTCCTATTACTTTTATATTATATTCCACACTCGTATAAATAATATTTATTTATTGTTTATAAAATCAATCCAATTTTTTTCATTTACTGTTGTTTGATCTTATTTCACTTCACTGTAGTATAATACCAATTGTGTCTTTGTTCAGGAAATTTGAGGAAAGTGCAGTAATTATTATAATACAAATATCACAGTATTACAGCTTTATGTGTTAGATTATTTCATACTGCTTTACTGTCTCCTGCTCATTGTTGCATGTAGCTTTCTAAAACTCCTCTTCAGATTTAAATTTCTTGATCAAATCTTCTTTTTCTCCACTTTTTCTTCACAGGAAAAGTTATAAAACTATATTAATACTTAAAACTCCTCTGTAAATGTCCTATAAATATAAAATTGTGACTAAATATTAATATGAAAGTGAATACACTGTACTGATTTACAGTCTTGACATTTCTGCTCGTCTCCCCTCTGGGTTCAGTCCAGGTCAGGCCCCGAGTGCCTCGGCCTGTCTCGCTGCGCCGCCTGCTACAACCACAAGACGAGCTCCATGTCTCGTCGCGGCGACAACGGGGAGTCCAGCTCCTCGGCCGAAGACTCCGGTCCGGAGGTGGACTACGAGTCGGAGGCGGAGTCGAGCTCCAGCAGCAGCAGCAGCAGCAGCAGCAGCTGCTCTGAGCCTGAGAGGCCCGAAGGTCTTCTTGTTCCTCTTGTCTCTGAAGAGACTGGCGAGAGGAGCTCACCACAGAGCGGAGATGCTGCTGAGCCTGAATCCAGAGGAGAGGACGCGGGAGAGACGTCGGAGCGGCAGCGAGACAAGAGGAACAGGATGATTCAAAAAGCGCCGCTTGTCAAATCCTTCTCCCAGCCTTCCTCCCTTGCTCCTCGCCCCGACCCTCTCTCCTTCCTGCCCCGCCCTCCGAGGATCGTCTCCACCCTCCTCCTGCAAGTGTTGCCCGAGACCTGCGGCGACGCCGCCGTCTTCAACATCCGCCAACATCGGCCTGTGAGAGAGGACGAGAAGACGGAGGAGAGTTACGGAGGAGGAGGAGGACGCAGCATCAACAATCTGCTGCTTCCACAACCACTTCAGTGCCAGCAGATGCGGTTTCCAGGGCAACCAACATTACAGCATCACCAGCATCATCAACAACAACAACAACAACAGCAGCAGCAGCAGCAGCAGATGTCATATCAATACCAACAACAACCTCAACATCTTCCTCCCCTCGCAGCTCAAGGTCAAAGGTCACCACCACCCTCACGCCACCCGGCAATGCCAACACCCCTGTGGGCACCAAACGCACCCTGGACGGATCCGAACGCGCTCACTCCACAACCGTGCTGGATCTGTTACCGCGTTCACCTTCCCTACACAAACTGCACTCCTTAACGGAGTGGACACTGTAAGAATCGGAAAAGCGACGCGGTAAATGTGTGGAACATCGGAGTGAAGAGAGACTGAGCCCCTGAGCGCCCGTCAAACTTCAGGTCTAACTGGGTTTGGATTCTTGTCCACGGAGCAATCTGATCAGTCCACGAGATTGTCCCGCAGCACGAAAAGAACAAACCCAAACAGAGTCAAAACCAACTTGTGTCTTCAGAGACGAGAGGAACAAGGAAGTCCCGTCCTGGTCCTCACAGATCTCAGCATCAAAGCTGCGATGACATGAAGAGTCAAACTGAAAACCACAGAAGAAGAAGAAGAAGTCGGACATCAGAGCGTTCGTTCCCGTCTCACGTTCACAAAGCAGAGATGGACAGTTTCCAGAAACACACACACACACACACACACACACACACACACACACACACACAAACAAACAAGAGGCTCTTTGTGTTTGTGTTTGTGTGTGTGTGTGTGTGTGTGTGGTTTGTTCCACCTACAGTAGCCACTAAGTCTCTCCAGATGTCTCCACTGAGACAAAAGTGTTTTCCACTGCGACGGCCAACGCGCTGATGTCATCGGTGGAAAAGGACGCAGGTTCCTGAGTTGGGGGGTAGAAGATGCAAATAGTTGAGCAAGACACGGGGAAAGAGAATAACTGCGAAAGACAATTCTAAAAAATATATATATATTTCTCAAAAAACAATCAGACTCGACCACACTGGAAACATGTTTCTCGAAAATGTTCTTATACCAAATATTAATCTGTGGTTTTTATTGAGAGTAAATAAAAATGATCCACCGTCTCATTCTTACTGTTTTTGACATTTTATTCCAAGCTCTCTTCGACATTGTTCTCTCTCCTTGCAGCTCAATAACTGGTGCACATGGATTTCCATGTCCATGATGTAAAAATATTTTATGGCATGTGAGTCTGGAGACGCTCATGTAGGAAAATGTTGGAACACGGTTTGGAAAAGATGTAAAGTTCATATAAGCAGCTTCCTTCACGATCAACCGACTCCTCTGTGTCCTTCTCTGGGAGCGGAGGTGTTTTATGAACCTCCGGTGACGTTACATTCACACATTCATTGAACTGCCAGTATGGCAATGACATATAAATAAGGATATGTTATTGCTGGCGGAGCGGACGGAGCACGAATCCGGATAACTTTTATCATTTTACGAGACTTTCCTTTGATGCCTGCTCATGATTTCCTGAGACTCACGCTCTTCTAAAATCCAATGACCCTGCACTTCATAAAGACACTTGATGCTGAAAAACACCAAACTTTAATTTAATTTGGTTAAATATGGATTCAAAGTTGTTAATATAAAAATGATCAGCGTTCAAGGTAAAAACTGAGGTTTGCTCTTTCTTCAACAACGATGTGAGTCCTGATTATTTTGTGATTATTCATTGATTTCATGTTAACTTTAGACCTGTTTACATTGTAAAATCTCCTCAGTTATATTAGATGAACTCATGTACTTTCGATTAAATCTGTGTGATTAAACAGTAAATTTGTCACTTCATGTAGTGCTCGGTGTTTTGGATTAAATGCCCCACGGATCATTCGATTCACTCATCAAATTGTGTAGAAACATGTTATGCTGCCTTCAGGTGCCAGTCGGAAGATCCTATACTTCCCACTCGTGAAGTCGGAATTACGAGAATGTCACGTTCAAGAGCTTTGTTGTCGCAACCAATTGAAAAATGGCGAAATGGCTAATAATTGTAATATTATATCAAACTTAGCACCGCGCTAGCAGACTATAGTCCCTCTGTTATGGATAGAACGATGAATAGCATTGATCTATATCAAGTTAAATGTACACAGATTGCAGATTAAAAGGATGTACACAAGCAACACAGCGACTGATACTTGTTGCACTGATAGTAATAAAGAATTACGTAGCATTACTGAATCTGTCCTCCTCCCTCCCGCCATGGTGAAAGGTTCTGGTTCACCCCCACTCGGGAACTCATGCATTCAAATTCCCTCAGAGTTTCCCACTCGGAGATCATTTCGTGTTAATGCCGGAGTTCTCGAGTATGGGGCAACCAGAACCTTTCATCATGGTGGAGAAGGAAGTAGATTCAGTCATGGATGATATGTAATTCTTTATTTTGAACGGTGCAACAAGTATCAGCCGTGTTGCGTTGCTCGTGTTCATAGTTCTAATCTGTAATCTGAGTACACAGACCGACGCTATTTATCGTCCAATCAGTAACAAATGGACGATAGTCTGTTGACTTCTCTGAAATATTATTTCAATACTTCATGTTACATCATTCGGAAAATGCTGCAATGACTTGGCTGCTCTCTCTCTCTCAGTCTGTCAATTAGCGATAATGGAGCCCACCAGTCGAGAGAAGACCACTCCCCTCCCTCTCTGCTCCCTCCCCCTCCACACACACACACACACACACACACACCAACTCTCTCTCTCCCTCCCTCTCTCTCTCTCTCTCCCTCCCTCTCTCTCTCTCTCTCTCTCCGTCTGTCTTTCCTTCCACCTCTCAGTCTGTAGTAATGGAGCCCAGCAGTCCGAAGAAGATCCAGTTTGCTGTGCCTCCGCTGCAGGGACAGCTGGACCCTCAGGCCTCGGAACACGTGAGTGTGTACCTGACCCTGTGTGTGTGTGTGTGTGTGTGTGTGTGTGTGTGTGTGTGTGTGAGAGGGGGACGTTGTGCGTCCGCGGGGCTGAATGGGGCCACTATCCGTGATCCTGCGAGTCTTGTCAGGAATGTCTCTGTGTGTGGGTGCAGAGCAGCATGTGCGTGTGTGTGTGTGTGTGTGTGTGTGCGTACTGTATATGTCAGATCTCATGAAAACTGCTGTGTGTGTATCTGCTGCGTGCGTTTAATGGGTCTGTCGTATTCCATCTGACACTTGTTCTGTGTGATTTGCAGGCTGCTCGTTTCTTTTTTTGGGGGGTTGTAAATATTTGTGTCTGAGAGCAGAGAAACAAAAGTTAAACGCTCCCAATTAGATCATTCACATTCCACATCCGTGAATTATTTCCTGCATCCTTGTTAAACTTCTCGGAAAACATCTTTGACTCTGTGAGAAAATGCTCCTCCTCTTCCGGTAATCAAAGTTTTTTGTCGTTGTGCGTCTCCTTACTCACGCCACGAGTGGCTGATGATGATGATGTAAACGTGACGCTCTCGACGGGCACACTTGCGTTGCCACTCTGATCCGCGGCCCGATTGCAGGTCTACGCCCGCTCTCCGAGGGGCGTTGCACAAAGGCCTGCTGGGAGGACAACGCAGGATGTAGCAAACACAGACTGACCCTTTTTGTTGTTGTTGATACAAGTAAAGGTAGAAGAAGTCAGGTGGAGCGATAGAAGAGGGACCACGACGTGCAAGCTGTGGCGCAATGCCCCTGAGGAAACAGGATGTCATGTTGCTCCCCGCGAGGCCTCGTCGGTGTTCGGCGTCCGTGCGAACCGTTTGGTCGTTGGTGGAACGGAAGTCGCTCATTTCTTTTAAAGGAAGCTGGGAAATGAACGTGTGTGTGTGTGTGTGTGTGTGTGTGTGTGTGTGTGTGTGCGCGTGTGTCTGTGTTTGGAAATCGTCAGCCTTTTTTGGAGTCGACGATAAATTTTAGCGACGGTTTTTTTTAACGAGATACCGTCTGGTAAACCTCCAGCCGCTCAACATTTACATTCCCGCGGCGACGTTCACTGTACACGAGAGCGTGACCTGTTATCGTCACGGTAGAAAATGTCAAACTGATCACCGCAAGAAGCTTTTAGAGAAAATCCCCAAACATGTGTCACAAGATCACTGTAGGTGGCGGGAAAGAAAGAAGACGACAGCGCGTCTTGAATTCACCGTGTTGTTCCATGTGGTGTGTGGTAAAGTTGTGCCTTTGCAACCCTGAATTACATTACGACAGCTGGAAAGTGGGCAATGATATTGGTTACGAGGTGTAACGTGGGATAATTATCATAACAGGTCTTTTATAGCCTGAAGTATCCAGGCAGACAAGCGAGTGTGTGTGTAATTGTGTGTGGGGGTTTTTTTTTTACAGTGTAAGATTTGGAGTTTTTGCGTTATAAGAGGCGACAGACTCACGGTGGTTTTAAAGCCCTCATCGCTGGGGCAGTAAATAAAAAGGCTGACGGTCGTTCTGACCAAACGGTGAGTTGTGTTTTCAAGGAACAAATTAAAAATATGTCTGTGTGTTTACCTCAGATCCGCCGCAGACGACCGACTCCTGCCACTCTGCAGATCTACAGACAACCTGGCTCAGGTAAAACTGCAGAGACAGAGACAGAGAGAGAGAGAGTGTGTGTGTGTGTGTGTGTGTGTGTGTGTGAGAGAGAGAGAGAGAGAGAGAGAGGGAGAGAAGGTTGAGGGGGTAGAAGTGAAAAGCAGCGACTATAATGGAACCTTTATTAGATTTGTGCTGCAGCTTTGTGTAAAGTGATCCCAGTTCGGACTAGACTGATGGATGTCTAATGTGTGTGTGTGTGTGTGTGTGTGTGTGTGTGTGTGTGTGTGTGTGTGTGTGTGTGTGTCTGTGAGTGTGTGTGTGTGTGTGTCTGTGTGTGTGTGTGTGTCTGTGTCTGTGTCTGTGAGTGTGTGTGTGTGTGTGTGTGTGTGTCTGTGTCTGTGTCTGTGTGTGTGTGTGTGTGTGTGTGTGTGTGTGTGTGTGTGTGTGTGTGCGTGCTCATAAATCCCCCTACACAAGAAGCGTCTGACTGAGTAATCGGCCTGATTCCACTCTGTGAGCTCGGCTCGGCGAGTCTGCTTCCACTATAGTTGTTTGGATCTCAGTCGGCACCTCGAGGCGTTTACAAGTGCAGTCCGGGAGGCGACAGTGTTCGGATCGAACACATCCGGAGGACTCACACCTCACCGATTTGCTGACAGGACTGAGGAAATCTTCGTCGAGACCGAAGTTCTGCGTTGCCACAAAAACACAGAAAGCAGGTTCTCGTCGGTTGTTGCTTGACCCCGCAGGTCGACGTGTGACCCCAGAGTTCACGTTCAGGGGTCCTTTTCCTTTCACAAGTGTTTGGGCTCGAGTCTGTCCGGGGGGGGATCCGGCCGGCAGCTGTCAAAACAAGGGCCGACTGCGACTCTCGGCCTCGACGCCGAGAAGATCACCACCACGACAAGTGCAGATGTTACACGTCGCGTCCCATCTCGCGTCTCAGTATTTGGCAGAAGCGAGTGCGGATATTTCTCGGAGCTTCCGCCTGCAGCCTCGGGGGGTCGTGCTCGGTCCGAGTCGAGGACACATCGCCCAGCTTTTGTTTTAATTTCCGGACAGACAGAGCCCCGCGAAAAATGAGAAGTCTTCCTCCGGCCCACAAATCGGATGTTTCCTGAGATTGAGATTGAACGTTTTGGAATCTAGGATCCAATTTTGGCACGAAAATCTGTTTTTTTTTTAGAAATCGTTTTATTACAGGATAAGTTTGATCCTTCTTCTATATTTCTCTTGTCAACAAATCTCACAAAAAGACACAAACCAATAAAAAAAACCAATAGATTCATCCTCCTGATAGAGTGTGTGTGTGTGTGTGTGTGTGTGTGTGTGTGTGTGTGTCTAAAGCCCGATCGATCGCACTCCTCTGTGCCGTAAGAGCTCCTCTGTCGTCTGAGATCTATTGAAAATGAAAAACGACATATTTGTGACTCGCTTTTTAAAGATGTGACAGGCGCTCGGGTCACGTAACGACTGGGGAGCAGTCACTTCGTGGGATTTGTTGACTGCAGAGGAGGAACAGTAGCAGGCGAGGACGCTGAGTAAAGTGAATACACTTTGTCTTTGAGAAATGAAAAACCCCCAACAGAAATTATAGGAACGTCCGAGTCGACATCTCTCTTCCCCCGAAGAGACTCTCTAATAACCCGATGAACAGAGGATTGTTCAGTCGTGATTAGTTCTGTGGCCTGTTCCAGGGAGAAGTCCCGCACCGTCCGCAGCTACCGGAAAACTTCATTTGTGCAATTTAAAAAAACTCCACTGCTCCCTGTTCGGATCATATGGAATTTATTTGAGAAGGTGCTTGTTTTTTCCCCGGCCCGGTCCCATGCAGGGTGACCTCAGGCCGTTCCCCCCCTCCTCCTCCAGGCCCCCAACCCTGACCCATGTGGCCGGAGCGGGGCCGTCTAACTGAGTCGGATCCCCGAGGAAACGGATCAACTTTAGAAAAACCAAAACGACCGAGCACGTGACGAATCAGTTGAAAACAGAAAGAGCTCACTGCTGCCGTCTCGTCTCTTCCTCTCTGCAGATGCCGGAGATCAACACAACCCCGGCGAAGAGTCGCAGGTTTGTAAAGTCCTCACGCCGGGATCGCTGGTGAAAAAGAAAGTAGCATCTGTAAAATCAATATCATTTAAAAAAAACCAAAAAACTAAATAGATAAATACCAGAATCGATCAAACATGAAATATGGAATTGTAGGGGAAGACACATTCCAAGTCCAGTTCTGTGCTACATTCAGTCCTGACATTTCAATTGAATATCTTTTACAGTTAAAAATGAAACGTCATATTCTTAGTATCTCCGATTTCTTGATTGCGTTAGACCTTTAAAAGTTTCCAGCTGATCACGTCTGGACAGAAGTCTGATGACTCGTCTGAAGAGTCTCGTGTGTCTTTGTCCTCGCTATGATAAGATCGCGGAGCATCCTGTCTCTCCACTGGTCCTCGTGAATATTAATATTTAATCACCAACAACACAACGGAACAGACCCACTGTTTGTACATTATGTTTAAGAGTGCATCGATTTGTCTTTGGGTTTGAAAAAAAAAGAAAAGAAAAGCTACTTCATCTTTCCCAAAAAAAGTTCTCTGATGTCTGTGTGCGTCCCAACGTTAATCGATTTTTCCGTTGGTGTCGTCCTGCAGGATTCAGATTCCTCTCAGAGGAAGCAGAGCACCTATGCCCCGCCCACCATGAAAGGTCAGTTCTCCGTTTCCCGTGATTTGACCTTGTTTTTTTTCGTTTACAAAAGAAGGCAGAATAAATCAATTTCCCCTCCACGAGCAGAAGGATTGTGGGCAGGGTCGACTCTCAGGTCAACGTTAATCGATCGGCACGGAAATACCAGTGACAGGCATGAAAACAAGGGAGTGACGAGGGGGAAGGCAGAGATCGGAATCTCTGAACAAACACAGGCGCTTTTTAAAAAATACAACCTCAAAACATACGTCTCCGTCACGTAAAGGATCAGCTGCGGTCGTGACTGTTGAAGGGGCAGTTAGCGAGATTGGAGAAAGATTGTTTTTCAGCGGAAAAATTGTATTGGAATAAAATCACTAACTGCCCCTTTAAAGCCTTTGAGGAGAAGAGCTGGTACAGTCACTCCAGTAGAAGAGGCTCAACTGGCCCCTTGAATTCAATCAAGCTGCACTTATATATGTACACACTCATGAATAAATAAATCATAAATATCAGTTCCCTAAATATATAATCAAGATCCATGAATTATTCCTGGATCCACGGCAAAATTCTATGGATATTTTCTTGGCCCATGTTTCATCGTTCCGCCAAGTTTTGTGGAATTCCGATTTTTTGCGTGATCCTGCTGACAAACAAACAAACAAACAAACAAACGGACGGGGGTGGAAACAACAAACTCTGTTTCCTTTTTAATCCCATTTGGCTTCTTTCACAATATAAATAATAAATAAATCAGATTTTTGTTTTTGAGGATCATTAGATCCATTCGATTTTTGCTCTTCAAAGTGGATTCAACATGTGACGTGACAACCGACCGACAATCAGCGTGTTGTTGAAACACTCTATTTAATAAACTACATGTGAAATGGAAAAAAAAAAATGTTTTTCAAGTGACGACTAGAATCGGGGACTTTTTCAGCTAATAAACCAAAATGCTCACCGCAGAGATTCATCAGTTCTTGACGACATATAAGTACAGTATATTTAATGTGTGTGTGTGTTCTTGTGTGTGATTTGTCCTATAACATCTGTCGCAGCTGTGAACTCAGTCTCCTCCTCAGTTTCATCATATATTTGCTTTCAGCCTGGACGTTCTGTTTGTTTTTGTCGCCGTTCGTCTATTTTTGGTTTCAACCCCCAACTTGTGTTTTCTCTGTCTTGGTTTTGGGCCGTAGTTCTTGAGCCTTGTTTTGTTTGTTTTCGGTCTCGGCTCTGCGGGACATCGGGCAGAGGGGATGGGGGGTCGGGGGGGTGTAGTGTAAAACAATATCATGTTGTTATTGATCTCCAGGGAAATGTTTTAGACCGCTGTGTCGCTACATATCAACCAAATCAGATTAGAGATTTATCTTTTTAAATCACATTATACTGCTTTAATTTCATGAGCTTGAAGACCAAGAATGTGTTTTCTAAGATATATCGACTTCCTGTCAAGGCGGGATTTACCTTCTCGGGGGCGACAAGGCAAAACGTTGTTGGCCTTACGTACCCAGATACACAAGTTCACTTTAAAGCTGAAATGATGATTATACGATTCGTCGACTGACAGAAAACTATCCATTGACAACAATTTGTTTAACCGATAAGTCGACGACAGTAGAGTTGAGAAACAAGAGACAACTGAGGCCGCCGACGTCCACTGAACTCTCCCAGGTCATTGTTTGACCTCTGCTCGGTGACACGCGGGAGCATTGTCCTGCAGGAAGTCACCAACACAAACTGACGACTGACGGCGAGAAACGACGCGACAGACGCACTTTTCCAACGCAGCCCGACTTTAACCACATCTGTCATGAACCGAAAGCTTCCTTATCTGGAGGACGTTGTGAGCCTCCTCCCACGGCACAAGCAAAGATCCGCCGTCTGGGGGCTTTCATCATCTCGGTGTTGTCCTTGTTATCATCATATTTCTTTTGTTTTTTTTTAAATCCTCGCTTGCGCTGAATAATTCATAAAACCTGCAAAAGCAGCGATGGGCCCAGAGGAGCCGTGACGCCGCTGCAGCAGAGAGGCGGCGGGGCCCCCGTCTCCGTCTCAGCGCTCGCTGCCATGTGGTACCAGGCCGACGCGGTTGTCGTTCGCCCGCCCCGCGATGTTTATGTAGCGAACGCACCAATCTCAGCTCCCGTGACCGTGTTGGTATTGAAACGAGGTGCGGTCGGGTGCAGTGTCGGCACGTCACCGTCTCTGGGCCGGCGGGGAAGCGATCGATCTGCTGTGAAGTCAACTCGCTGTTGTTAAGATGTTTGCCTACAGAGGCAGGTAAAGTACACACTGCTTGTTACACACACACACACACACACACACACACACACACACACAGTTGAGCTGCTCTTGTTTTCATTGCAGAGACGTGTTCTCTCTACTACCGCCTGGAAAATCTTAAACCTCAAGATCCACCGAGTAGCAAGTGCGCCCGTCTCTTTAAAGGCGACAGGAGACGGCGCTGTGATTGGTTTATTGCGTGTTACGCCCCCAAAACACACCCGAGATATTAATTCATAGACTAACACAAACCCTTTTTAGAGCCGTGCACGAGGCACAGCAACATTTTTTATCCCCCCAGGATTTGGACACGCCCCAGAGGCACTTGCACAACAACGTGAGCGGCTTCCTATTTCCTACATTGTCCAGTTGAACTGAAATATTGTTTTTGCAAGACTATATTTTAGTTTGAGTGTGTAGGAAAGGTGTGTGTGTGTGTGTGAAAGGGCAGAAAAACATGATGGTGCAGAGCTCTGAGTGCAGCACCGACTCGGTTCCGGGAAGTGGAGGCAGTAAAAGCTTTTTCTTTTATTGATCCTGTGTGTGTGTGTGTGCGTTTATGTGTATGTGTGTGTGTGTGTGTGTGTGTGTGTGTGTGTGTGTGTGTGTGTGTTGGCTCTCCGCTCTCATAAATCCCTCTGAGCAGGAACCGACTGATTGAATAATCGGCCCAATTCCATTTCTCTGAGCTCAGGTCGATGAGCAATTTACGTTCTGTGGCATCAGGATAAGAAAAATAAGTTTTATTCATTCATCTGATGAGGTTTTAGTGTCACGCTGTGGTTTTACAGTATTTTGTTATCGTTTATCTGTTTCATTAACGATGGAGCTGAAAATGCTGTTGCTACTCAGACGTAACGGTCTTTAAATTTATATTCACGCAGACGTTGGAAGGATTTGCGTTGATATTTCGTCTCTGCTGCCACGTGATGAGGGATCTTGAGACATATTGAGCTGGGCTTATCATCTTCTAGTTTTTTCGCCTTCAGTTTGAGTTCTGATACTGTCCCTTTTTAATTCCTATTTTAATTTTAATTTCAAACTCCCCAAATTAATTTGATCCGCTCCGTTGCGAACTTGCCTGTAGTTGAGGCGTCTCTCCACCAGAGGTGCTCTTTTCTCCCCAGAGCTGCAGCTGGGGGTGGAGCAACACCTGCTGGGGGCGGGGCGCTGCGATGCTGACGGCCAGCTGAGCCCAATCACGGCGCAGCTCTATGCCACCGCCTCCCTGTGGGCCAATCACAACGGGCCAGAGGAAGCCAACGGGAACGAGGCGGGTCTGCTGCCCTTAGCCAATCGCGAGAGAGGAATGGCAGACAGCAACAGTTTAGGGGGTAAACAGAAAACACAAACACATTGTTGACAGCAGCGTTTTGGTGTCACTAGCCTTTAGTAAATGTCAACACAGGCAGTTCTTCTGTTCTAATACGAAACCCACAGGACACTTACCTGCCTGGAACAAAGTGGCAGACGGACGCAGTTTAGTCACGTTTTTCTACCAAGAGTTCCTGGAACTTTTTTCCAGGAACTTCCTGCAGGATCGTTTTTTCCACCTCGGTCTAGAGACCAGGGGCGACACGGCAGATTAGCCCGCTGACGTTCATGAACAACCGACGGCTACGACAAGCTGTTCCTCTCCTGTCCACCAGGCGGCGATAGTGCAGAAGGCTTACACAACATCGGTGATGCTTTTTTTATTTATAAATCCGGCAGCACAACAAAAGAGACGTACAACTACAAGTGGCTGCCAACGTTGCCTCATGTCTGTGAAGACTCTGACTTATAAGTTTCTAACAACGTTTGTCCGTCCGTCTGTCAGATTGATGTTAGTCTTTCCTCCAGTTGACAAAGAATTGACGACAGCAGCTTTCAGGCTGTGTTTGCTCAAGTGTTGGCCTACGATCAACACGACTATACATCAGGAAAATGATGAAAAATAACAAAAAAACATTGATGTACACTCACTGTAACGCTCAGTCTATGACTAATAATTCACTGTTGTGTTGTTTAGATTCTTCATACTAACTATATTCTATAATCTTCTTGAAACAAGACTAACAGCACTAACTCATCTGTCTCTCCCTCTTTTCTCTTCCTCCTGCTTTTAATTTTTCATTTTTCATCATCTCCCCCCTCTCCCCTCACCTTCTCTCTCAGATTTGTCATGTGACCTCAAAAAGGAAGCGCCCAGTCCCGACTCCGTCTCCCGATAGCCACCTCTGCTCCCTCTCTCATCTCCTCATCTGATCATATCTGACACACACACACACACACACACACACACACACACACACACACACACACACACACACACACACACACACACACACACACACACACACACACACACACACACACACACACACACACACACACTCTGCTTCACTCTCCCTCACTTCCACTCACACGCACACACGCTGAGGTTTTAGTTAGAAGTTCTGAAATTTGAATATAATCAAGGTGACCTTGGTTTTGCTCGTGTAGAAACGGCTGTGAATAAAGATGCTATATTGGAACGTTTACTGGATGTCTACATGTTATTACCCTGCGCGTGTGTGTGTGTGTGTGCAAAAAAACCCGCAACACCACTTGGACAGATTTTCACCAAACTAGGTGTGAATATTAGTTGGGAGTTCGTCTCCAGATGATTCGATTTTGGAGTCGATCGGTCAAACGTGAAGGTCGATAACAACATGGTCCGAGATACACGTTTTCTAAGACCAACCACCAATATTAGAGAGACAATCTAAAGCTTATGTTGATTATAATAAATAATTCCGCACCATTTGATGTCATGAAGGAGTCACAATGAAGTCAGAGGATGATGTCATGCTGTCTCTGCATCTTATTGGACATTAGACATAACCTGAAGCTCATATAGGTCGATTATTAATTTATGATCATAACATCATAGAATGACATCACCATGAAGTCATCATATTGTGCAGTGCTGCATTAACTTATGCAACCAATAAGATTAGAGACACGATCTACATCTTGTTTCGATGAACCAATCACTCTTCATCATCTGGTATAAAGGAAATTATATGATAAAGGATATGAAAACTTGTATTTAAAGCGTTCAAAACAAAAGACAAGCCATATCTTTTGCAGCTTGAATATTCAACTGACATTTCTGTCACGATGTCACTTTGAAATGCGCCGGGTTTCCAACCATTATATTCAGCGTATTCATTTTACACCAGTTGTGAGTTTTGCTGTGTGTTGATGGTCGTCGCACTTTCATCCCACCGAACATTCTTACTCTCAATCCTCTTCCATGACGACTAAAATGAGTTAATTATTTTTGAGGACATTTTAAAAAGGGACTGAACGGAGCATTGTAGGCACCATCAAGAGATTAAAACATGACGTGAACCAGATTAAATTAAACTAACTAGCTTATGACGGGACATGATGTTGTTTTTGTTTTGTTTTGCAACACGTCACATGAGGATTAACGTGTCCACAGCTTCTCAAAAGACAGAAATCTTTTGGTTTTATCAGACGCATTTTGTGTTCATCAATACCTTTGTTCTATTTCGGACTTTCTGGCCCAGAGAAACATTCCGTGGTTCACTTTTTTTCCACGTCTCCTGCTCTCAAACGAGGCTTCAGCAGGTATTTCCTGTTGATGTCGTGTCCAACGCGCTGCAGGAAACAGGACGATTTATTGGTGGGACACGTTGTTCAGCCTTCTACGGCTGAACTCTGTTACAGTCACAGGTTGTTGCTTTTTTTCTGGTTCCATTTCATGTCAGTGGCTGTGCATGTGCGCGTGTCGTGATCAGTTATTATTTATCATCTGATCTCTGGTCAGATTTGTTTGGTATGTTAATGGGATAATTACATTTTGAAGGAGTTAACGGGGATTTTAATGTTTGTTATTACAGCAAAATAGTAAATCAAACCCAGTCTTGTAACTCGTGGATTAAAATATCGCTTTATAATTTAGCTTTAGTTTTTTTCTTTCATCGTCACTTTTGATTTTATGACAAAAAAATTAAGGATTTGAGCAGCAAAAGTTTAAATCTGACAAAAATATTAAGTTGAGATAAAAAACACAAATATTTAATAACGCAATCAAAACAGTGTAACATAAAATGAAACTGATTATTATATTTTATTGCTAAGCGTTGTGAGATAACTTACATGAACATAAAATAGTATTTTGAATAGTTTGTCAGAATCAGGGAATTCCCTGGACAGAACCTTTTCTTGGAGGTTCCTCCACCACAAATTCAAAAGTTCCTCAAAGATCTTGTAGTTTTAATATCACCGTGTCTCATGTGCCCATGTGGGCCGGGGACCTTCAGGTGAACGACAACTGAATATGAATCGTCTCATTATTAAATAATGCTGTAATGTTTGTGTAGGTAAGCTGGAGAGTCCTGTACCCGAGGAGGAGGAGGAGGAGAACGTCCCTCAGGACGACTGATCCCGGGGGAGAAGACGACGACCGTTTTTCTCTCCGGTTTCCTGGAGGAACCCACAGACGGACTCCGGCGTCATGACAGGACAGTGACCTTCAGAGGAGAGTAGTTAACGTTTAAACAAGAGTAGGTCAAGATAAATGTTAGAAAAGAGCTTCCCTCACTTTTAACCATCGTGTGTGGGAGGAGCCGACAGATAATCCAACACACAACTTCACACAAACTCAATCGACTTTTTACACTAAACACAGCGGAAGTCATTTTTTCTGTTTCCTTTACCGGATGCGGAAATCTGATAGGAGATTAAAAAAACAAAAGCAACAACCAGCTGATATTTTTTAACAGTTTTGCCGGGAAACTCATGGAAACTTGCTCTTATGCGGTGAAAACAAAACAGCGATGTTCATTTTTTCATTTCAAAATTGACAAACTGAAGAGGACGAGGACGATTTTGGTTTTAAATTTGGTCGAAAACAAATAATGTAAGACAGTGAATTCATAAACCAGTTGCCACCAAAAAGCATCAGAAAAAAAATTGTATTAAAACCTCTTGATGGGAAGTTTACAAAAAATAAACCTCACTCAGGGCTGCAATGAGCAATCAGTTTCATAATCAATTTGAAATGCTCAAGGTGCCATTATTAAATATTGTTTTGTCTAGAACCCAAAGATATTCAGTTTGAAATGATATAGGACAGAGAGAAGCAGCAAATGGTTTCATTTCAGAAGCTGCAATCAGATACAATTCAAAATTTTTTGTTATTGTTTTTAGGTTAGAAAAAAAAGTAATGCAATAATTAATACTTGTAGCTTTTAGCAGAGTTTATGTACATTTTAAACATCTAGCAAGAGAAAGCACACGAGGATCGGTGCCATCACTCATGTTATTAATGTCTTTGAAGTTATTAGTTTCTTATTGTCCTAAAGTGTTTCATAGTTTAATGTTTTCTGTGGAAAAGGTTTGATATTTGATCCCTGACTATAACCGTTTGTTTTTCACTGACCAGCTTCGCCACTTTAACATTTCACGCAACTATGCAAAAGAAAAAAAACTCATCAGTTTATGGTTGAGCAGCAGTTTGACTCATGTTCAAATTAACTGGATTAGAAGATAAATCAGATTTCGTCACTGTAATCTGATCATCCAATTACAGAATGATGGATTAACTGATGGAGACATTGTTTAATACAATTAATCTTCTGTATATGCAATATGTATCCACGTGACTTAACAAATTCACTAACAGCAATAAAATGTCACCAGTGATTTTGTATACAATAAACATTGGTCTCCTTCGTTCCTGTGGAATTGTTTTCGTGGGGCGCCCCCTGGTGGCCTGTGTGCCACACAGCATGGCCTGATGTAAAACACTAGGCTCTTGATGTGTGTAACAATATTTAGACTATCATAATTATCTCTAACATAAAAGATCAAAATTTTGTTAAAGCATGCAGGAAATTGGGAACAAATTTTGTTTAAAACAAAATAAAAAACAGATTAGGTTTTAATGTAAATTAAATGCACCTATTTTCATCTAAGACTTTTAGTTAATATCATTTTTCAACTTAGTATTTTACACCTTTTAAGGGCTTTTGGGATTTAGGGGGTGCATTTTACAATTTTTTGAAGACCTGCAGATCCATGTGAAACTAATATGTGACTCATGCATTTCTCATGTACAAAATAATCTAATCTAATGCTAATGTTGGAAACTAGCGCTGAATTTTCTTGAGGTATTTTGCCATTTCATTTGCCATTATTGGCTTTTTTTTCGAATAAGCGAGAGATTAAAGATGAATCAAAACCAGATCTAATAGTCGTAGAGCATATATTACTGTTAACATGAACATTGTAGTGATTGAATTTAGTTTTAGGCGACTTAACGTACCACTGTAACAGTCAGTTAATAATATCCAACAGGGTGAAACTGGACACTGAGTCACTCACCACTTCTCACTCATCACGCCCGTCACACACTCACAGCTCAGGTCTGACACAGCCCTAAAGTTTATTTTATTCATTTAAGTCATTTAAGTTACACGGTGGAATTAGAGAGACACAGAAAGAAAATTAAAAAAAGAATTGGTTAGAAAGAAAAAGAGCAACCGTCATTCCACATCACATGGCAGAATGTGTCCCGAGGGTTCTGTCCTCGCAGGCTCACAGTGCAAACTACTGACGAGCTGCACAGGAGAAACACACACACACACACACACACGTGGAATCAACTGTGAAGTTGTAGTGTTAATAAACTCCAGGTGAATGTGAATGTGTGTGTGTATTAGTGTGCAGTGTGAGCGTCCAGACAGAGCCCCTGGTGAGCAGAGGGGCCGGCACACAGGGAGCAGAGTGTGTCTCAGTACGCAGCCCTCCTCCGCCATCGCCTCCACTCGGAGAAATAATACAAAATAAATGAGACTGCACTTTGTAAAAAGTCGTCCGTCTGTCCTAAAAGGTCCCGAGTAACCGTCGCAAAAAAAGTAACCGCTCGTATGGAAAGTTGACCGGAGGAGGAGGACGCCCCATCGACCGCCGCTCGCAAACCCAGCGTCTTATTGCAGCTGCAGGATTACGTAAAACTTTGAATTTCCATTTTACTTTTATTGTTCCTGTCAAAGTACTAACATGTTTATCCGGCAGCAGAGAGCAGATGGTGAGCAACTCCACAGCTGCTAAGAAATCAAACATTTCATCCTTTTTTTTTTTTAGACAGAAATGAGTGTGCAATAGATTCATACAAGTTATGTATTGTACTGGCTTGTTACTGGGGGGGGGGGGGGGGGAAGAGCAGCACCTACTGGACCGCAACTCAACCAGGAGAGTTAAATAACTGTTCTGTGACAGCAGGATGGGACGCCTGCTCCAGGCCCACACTGTAGTATTATTACTTTAGTGTTATTGTAGTATGTTTTAAAATGTGTTCCCACCGTTAAAAGTTCCCGTGTAACTCCCCATCTACTAACGGAGCTGCCTGGGAGTCGATTGTTTCCCCCGGAATCATCCAAACATTTTAAAATGGCCTCTTCTCATCACCCATGAACACCCAAACAAACTCCACCACTTCCAAAGCCCCTGATAACATAAGTTTCTTTTCTTTTCTTTTTTGTTTTAGTGTCAGCACATTTTGGCAAATCGTCGTCATCATAAAAATAAAAAAACATGAACATTAAAAACAGACGAGTTTCAGTTCACATCAAAGTAGAATACAGATATTATATCTTTACCCACAAGAAGTTGGTTACGACTAGCTAGAAAAAAGAAAAGAAAGAAAACGTCACCATGTTCTACAAGTGTGTGTGTGTGTGTGTGTGTGTGTGTGTGTGTGTGTGTGTGTGTGTGTGTGTGTGTTTGCCATGGAATTTAGTGTTTGTAGTTTTTGTCTCTTTGTCCGTGTGTGTGTGTGTGTAGAAGTGTAAACTTACATTAACAAGCGACATGTCTTTCAGTATCAACACAGTCCATCATCATCAACAACCCGGCCTCGTCCATAAAATCAAAAAGATAAAACATCACATCAGAACCGTGTGCATTCCCCAAAGTACGCAACCCAATCCATCACCACATAGAAGTCGTCAGCTGAACACTGAAAATCTTTCATCAAGAAAAAAAACAAAAGAAAAAACAAAAAAAGAAAGAATATTTTAGTGTCAACTATATATATACTATATATTTATATTTTTGTTCTTTTTATACCAACCAAACATATGGTATATGATGCGTTGCTATGGTTATGGTCCCCTGGCAACATCATGAAAAAGGTACAATGATTAAAGTAAAAACACTGATCCCCAACTTCATCCAGCTCGTGTGTTTGCTTCTGAGTTTATGTTTCTGCTCATATTTTGTTTTTGATAATCATTGTGCAATGAATTAAGTTTTCATATGTTCTTTTGGCGTTTTTCAGTTTTTAAATGTACAGTTTTTGTTCTGTATCTGGAGTGGTCTTGTTTTTTTAAATGCTACACGCTTTACGTGTGTTATACGCTTGTGGGCGTTTTTTTGCGTGTACACGTCGACACTGGCGGTGTTTTGTCGGTCGTCGTCAGGAATCGTAATGTTGAGGCATTTCAGGCATAGTTTAGCGTGTTTAGTTTTGTCTTTAGTGTGTTTATTGTCGCGGGATGAGCGCTGATGCCCGTAACGGCAGACGGCACCGGTGTAAAAACCCTCTGCTGTGTGTTTGTACTGCGTTTTCTATGCGTTGGCGCTGATGCTCTGTTTGTAGACGGCGTGGTAGGCGTTTCGCAGCAGGACGTAGGGGAAGCAGGACTCCAGCAGGTCCATGGTCAGGAAGGGAGACTCCTGCACAATCTGAAAGACCACAAACACACACAGACACAGAAAATAGAAAAAGATTCATACAGACTTTCTCCAAATCTCTCGCCACCAGAATCAGGTTTTTCTATTTTGGTTTCTCTCACCATGTCCAGCAGCAGGTAGACTGATTCTCTGTTACGTGTCGTCATCTTGTCCGTCTCCTGGCCGATCTTCAACAGGCTGGATGAGGCCAGCTACACACACACAAGCATGTTAGAGTTGTACAATAGCTTATCGTGTCTCACTAGTTGTGTTTCAACTTTTTACTACTACTTTTTTTAAATTTCAGCTAGAGACACATTTTAAATCAGATCAAATTTTTTTCCCAGCTCTGCTTTTACATTAATTAATAAATCAGTGTTATTTTATTAGTTGCTATAGAGACAGTGATATGGTGGCAAGAAAAAAAACTCAAAAAAAACAAAGGGCCAGACATACAAATGTCACATGGAAAACTTGCAGGTGTACACCTCCAGCAACCAATCAGGTTGCAGTTTACATCAAGCTATGGTCACAGTGACCTTTGACCAACTAAAATATAAATCACTTCATCCTCGAGTCCAAGTGAACATTCGCTCCCTCTTGACGTTCCCAAGAACTCGTAAAAAACAGTATGCTCCGGCACCGAGACGTAAAAAAAAAAATAGAAATATAACAAGTTTAAAATTTAAAATCAATATTGATTGGTCTTACGGCCAGGAACTCTTTGAGGCGGTCCTCGATGCTTCCCTTGTGGATGGTGAAGAGAGCGGCGGCGATCTGGTTGATGGCTTTGGCCAGACAGTGGATGTTGTTGCAGTGGCCTGTAGGGGGCAGCAGACACACGCAGGGAGAAGAGAGAGAACGAGGAAACGTCATCAATTGGTTCTGGGTTAATTTCTGATGCGTGCGTGCGTGTGTGTGTGCGTGTGCGTGTGTGTATTTTTTATATTTCATGCAGATCACAGTCATTGTGTGTGTGTGTGTATATGAGACGCATAAAAACTATGTGAATATATATATATAAATGCATGTAATCATACATTCACAAAAAGCGTGACTCCGTGCCGTGAGATGTGCGGTCGGAAAAACCAATTGTTGGCCAATATGCCGTCTGCATATCAACGCCGGCGGAGCCCATTACGACTCATTATCCTCCTCAACTGTTCCTTATTAACAACGGCGCCTTTCATTTCAAGGTTGTTAGGAGGCAACGTCTTGATAATTCACCCTCGGGTGACTCGACTCTTAGATACCTTCATCAAAAGCTTCATTCAAACACAACAGTGTCTCTATTACAATAAAATAAAAAAACAACAACCCAGGTTTATTTAACTTGATGAATCTTTCACTGAAATACATTCGACAAATAAGGTCACGATGAGTAAAACTGACCTTTATTTTCATAATTTACACAGAATGAGTTATGGAGATGGCGATGAGGCTCGTGCACACACGCGCGTACGAATTAATCCCCGAGCGTGAGGTCAGTCTCATTTATATGCAGAGCAGATGCAGTAGATTATCTTCACTCTTCCACACTGAGAAGTATTTTCTGCGGCGCCGCTCTCGGTGCTTCTCCACAACAATTAGCTCAATTGATTAGTCGAAGGATGGAATATTTACATAGCGGCAACTTTTGTGATAATCATTAACCCTTTTTTTGTGTATCTTATTTTGAGGAGAAAGAAAATGCTAAATATTCTGAGGTTCCTGTTGATTCAAGTCAGGAGACGACCCCAAAACTCAGATCGTGTGTCGCTTTCACTCTTATCTGAAGTCGTAATATTTCTCCCAGGAAACCAAAAATATGTTGTACCTTCGATGGCGGGGCTGTACTGGGACATCACGTTGCTGGCCAGCGTCGGCAGTGAAACGGCCACAAACACCATGAGCAGGCAGGCGATCTTATACTCTTCCTCTGGACTGATGTTGTCTGCACGGATACACGAAGGAGGAGGTAAATCAGGAGATGGGATGTGTGAGGAAGGTGGATTCAGGTTTTTACTTTTGTGTTTGTGTGTCTCACCACTTTTTTGCGACGACAGAGCCACGACCAGAGCCGGGTCGATCTCGCAGGGTAAACCTGCTGCTGACGACAGCTCGTAGACATTCATGGCCACCTGGAAACCAGAGGACGAGTTCACATCAACAATATCTGAACACTGACAACCGCTTAAGAGGTTATTCTATTTTATTTGTATTTATTTTTAATGTCTGTGAGTGTTTCACACCTTCATGTCCGTCTCTCGGGGAATGTGGTCCTTGAAGTCTTCCACCGAACTGACCAGGAAAGGAATGTGACAGGATAACACCTGGAGGAAGAGAAACGGGGACAATCCAGGACGAGTGAGGAGGAGGCATGAAAATATTCACAAATATATATATTTAAAATTTGTGTTTTACGTGTGTGTCGTACATCTCTCAGAGCCTCCTGCGCGAGGGAGCGGAAGGACAAAATGACTCCAATGATGGTCATTCTCTTCAGAACACTGTCCACAGCTGCAAAGACACGAAAATATGAGACACGTCCATAAAACCTCAATTGCCAGAATAAAATCAGTGACAATAAATATCACACTAATCAATCAGTTGATTCACAAGGAAGACTGAGGCTGTTGTTCTGTACAGTATTTGTATTGACTTTTAACAGTCTTTCAGCTGCTATTAATGATATTCACAATTTTTTTTACAAGACTGTGACAAAACAATAAAAAACAGGCACGAGACTGTGTGAGAGATTAGTTGTCAAATACACAATATATTTCCTGGAAAGATTTGATATTTAGTAACTTGGAGTTTCCACATTATCAGAATTATTTTTTTTGTGTGTGTGTTCATTACAGGTGAGTTTCTTGAAGAGTGCGGCCATGTGTTCGGGTTTGTCGAAGCTCGTCCTCATCTGGGTCAGAACCTCCATGTTCTCTACCACCAGTTTCTACACAGAGACAAACAAACAAACAGCAGGATTATTGCTTTTCATGAAACTTTGTTTTGGATGTATGATTAGACGTGGGTTAGGGTGTGTGTGTGTGTGTGTGTGTGTGTGTGTGTGTGTGTGTTTGGGTGTGTATACCTTCAACTCTGAGACCTGTGACGAGATGTGCCACATCAGACTCTCACTGAGGAACTTCATTCCGTACGGCCCCAACAGCTCGGACAGAGAACGCATCTCTGTGAAATAACACACACAGACACACTTATTATTACAAAATGTTTAATCCTCCATGTTCCTCCAGCAGAAAATATAAACCTAATATAAATCTTGAAATTGTCTCATTAAGGACACACATTTTTTGAGAGTATTATTTTTAGAAAAAAACTGTTCTGGAGAAACAAGGAAACATGCATATGTACGTATCCTGCTGGTTTAGAAAGTGTGTTTTGTATTTTGTATGTTTGTACCAGAGATGTCGGAGTATTCCTCGGCGTTGAACGTCAGTTCGTTCTCCGTGGGCAGGTTGACGAAGGCTTTCATGGCAGGGAAGTAGGCGATGTGTCCGTTACTGACCTGACGGAGCAACGTCTCCAAGTACCTGAACACACAGAAGATACTTTCTCAATATGACCGACATGTTTTAGTCCGTCCCTCGTGTAATTGGATTTCAGGAATAAATATGTAAATATGTTACTAATAAAAAAGGTTTTAAATCTGTATTTCATTCCCATCATCTGAAAAATAAGGCTCCTTAACACAATGATGCACCACTTTTTAAATCAAAGTGATTATTAAGAATTGGAGGACATTTTTAACTTGCTCTCCTGAACCAAACCCTCAAAGTCAAAGAAATAAACAACAACACACAGTCATGACCTTTAATGACAAATCCAGGAACAACGTTCCTGCAGGTTCTCTGCTCAAAATAGCAAAGTCTGACATTTAGTTGTTTGTGCTGTAACAGAAGTTTCCAGCAGAGTTGAAAGAAAAAAAAACCCCATGTAGCTGTGAAAACGATGTCCTTCTGCAGAACACTGAAAAATAGATGTTTTGTCAATCGTGGTAATAAAAGAGTCTCTGCAACTGGAAATGTGAGAACACAGACTCCGGGAAAGAGCCGTTTGAGAGATTCTCTCCACCGGCAGAGTCTGTACAAATGTTCTTTTGTGAAAACTTCCAACTCCTCTTCTCTACCGGTATTTTATTTATCTCATCGTCCCAGATCCGTTTTTTTAAAGAGAACGTACCAGTTTGTGTACAGACTGGTGATGGTGGGCTCCCCGTGGCTGTCCAGGTGCTGCGTCTGCTGCAGGAGGACGTTGTTGAAGACGCGCGTGATGTCGATGGTGACGTAGTTCTCGATGGACTGCAGCACCGTCATGTAGGCCCGCACGCTGGTCAGCAGTTCGCTGGGCTTGGCGATCTCCTGAGTTGCCTGGTTGTACATGGTCATCCCCACTATGGACCTGGTGACGGAGCGGAAACAGACACCAGGACGGAGGCAAGTTCAGTGAGAACACGAACCAGCGGGAGCAAAGGTAAAATTTAAACAGACGTTCCACGTTACTGGTGGCTGTCTAGGAATTTATGCTTTTGTCTGTGTGTGTGTGCATTTACTTGGTAAACCGGATCTCCAGGTGCGAGGTGAGGTACTCTCTCGGTGTGAAAGTGTGTTCCCACACCACCAAGTTGGGAACGTAGTTGATGGAGAAGCAGAGTTCGGATAACGCCGTGTGGAGTTTGTCCAGACTGGAAAGAAAAGAAAAGAAAACAACAAGATGAAACTTTTAATAATCTGAGGGGACCAGTGGCTCTTTGCAGCAATAAAGGGAATACAGTATAGAAATGTAGAAAACAACAAAAAGTGGAGGAGGTGTAGAAATATGCAAGTGACTGTAAAAAGAAACCACTGACACACGAGAATAAGATTATCTGCACCGCGACATCAACGTAACTCAACATTTACAGTCGCAACACAAACAATATGAGGTGTTTGTTAGATTGTAAACAGCTGTGATCATTACTACTGCATGAACAAAGATGCAAGTTTAATGGCGTTAATGGAAAACTCAATCCAACAATAAAAATTAGGTTATTAATCTATTATTAATAACTGGGACAGAATCAATAGTCATTACTTATTAATCGGTGCTTCGAGAGAGAGAGACACGGAACACAAAGAGAGGAGGTGAGTCATGAACAAAATTTGATTTTTTCCCCCCGTTTACTTACTTGGTGACCAGTAGTCTGTTCTTCCTCATGCTCTCCACCCCCGGCTTCTCCCGCTCCGGCTCGCCCTTCTTCCCCGTCGCCTTCTTGCTCTTCTTATTCACCGCCTGGCTGATGGTTTTCGCACAGTGCTTGGGAAGCAGCTACAGAGACGGGTGAAAAGAAAAACAAAGAGAGATTGAGGGACAGTCAAAGACCGATGAGGTTCAAAGCACAGCAGCTTCACACAATGTAAGATTTGAAAGCAGCGGTCAGATAAAGATGAATCTAAGAAGCTTTTACCGACATGCATCAAGAAAGGACTCACAACATTAATGTGACAGCATGTGATATCATACAAGGGGTATAAAAATCAATTTTTGGCTAGAGGTGAGATCAGAGAGTTTGTTTGTGGGACTTTTATTTTGAATGTACTGTACATGCTAGGAAAACTTTAAGACTCTTGGATCTTTTGAAGTATTAATTTGTTCATACAGTTTTGGGGTGAAAACGTCCAGACAAGAGAAGAGTTCTCACAGACTGTAGCTCGGCATTGTGGTTCCCTCGGCTGACTCGTGCTCTGGCGAAGAGTTTTAATGAGAAGAATCGATACCACTCTCATTTCTGATCGATACCACTCTCTCTGACTTGTTCTTGCCTGGGACCAGTTACGTGCCGGAGTCTCTGACCAGTTGCCAAGCAACCAGCAGAGCCGAAAAAAAGACAAGTCCAGCACATAACGTCATGTAAAAACAGTTAATTGTGTGGTTGTGTGATACAAACAGGACAAGAGATGCTGAGCCAGACGAGCCGTTGTCAGTCTTTGTGCGAAAGCTAAGCTAACGAGCCGCCGGCTGTGGGGCTGAGAGCAGCATCGATCTTCTCTTCTTCACAAAAAGAGAATAACTATATTTCCCCCCATGAACAATTGATCATTGTGTTAAAGCGGCTGCCTCCGCCCGTGTGTTGCTACCTGGTCGCTGAGCGTACACTGCTCAGTGCAGATGTCCGTGATCAGGTTTCTGGCCTGTTTGGCCATTTCATCCAGAAACATGTTACACAACGACAAACTCCGATCGCCTATGTGGTGGCGCTGTGGAGGAAGGAAAGGACACAATACATATTACTTTCATCTTTATTATATGTGTGTGTAGATTTGTGTATATTACAGTGGATGTGTGTGTGTGTGTTTACCTCCTCAGGACAGAGCTCGTGTGTACAGGACATGAAGTGTGTGCAGAGCAGAGGGAAGCAGATGGAGTGTCGGCTCTGGGAGGGAAGCTCCAAGCACTGCTGAAACATCTTTTCAAACGCACGGCTGTAGAAGCTAAGCAGACACACACATGCACGCACGCACACACACACGAAAAACATGGGAGGACACAAATCAAACAAGGGATACACACACTAACTTCAAATTATTTACATCAAGTAAATTCATTTATTTTTATTATCTCAGTACTTGTGCATTTTTCGATCTTTTGCTTTCATGTATTGGTTCGTGTGTGTGTGTCTCACCAGAAGATGGACAGGTCTGACGTCTCAACCAGCATCTCCACCAGAGAATCCACCATCTTTGTGTGGAAGATGATGGTGTTCATCATTTTACCGAGCTCCTTGTGATCGGCGATACCGAGACTGGCTTTGGAGACGCTCGTGTAGGCCTGCAGAGAGGAAAACACAAAGACAAAACAAAACAGATGGAGGGAAAAAAGGGTTTAGTCACACCGTCAAATGTCTGCAACGTGTCTTTACAGTGGCAGAACTTCTCTGACCTTTAGAAATGTGTTTGTGAAAAATCGAAGTAGGTGTGTGTGTGTGTGTGTGTGTGTGTGTATACCTGCAGTCTGAACCAGTCTAGTCTCATGCCTCTGAAGTCAAACACCTCTCCGTCCTCCACTGGAACACAAACACACACACAACATTTAGCTTACGTACATTATCATCAAACACCGTAGATCACCGAAGATCAAAAAAAGATTCTGGTTACTAACATATAACCAGTTACCAGTAACACATGTACTATGTACAGCCAATAAGTAATAATACAATACCACAATACAAAAAGTAATGTTTTACCTTGTTTGACGCTGAGAGAGGTCATTGTGTTGACAAATGAAGACATGATTATAGACTCGTCCTCTGGACACACAGACAGGTTCTGTCACATAAAAGACAGAAGAGACAAGATTGGTTAGAGAAGAAGTGAAGGGGGGAAAAATGTCTATTCTGTAAGACGAGTGTCTGATAGTAACAGGTTGTCCAGGCAGAATTCATCCATTAGTCTAACTTTAAAAACGTTTTTATTCACAGTGATGAATAATAAAGCCAAATAATGTGCTTGGAAAAGAAATATATATATATTTTTTTTTAAATGGTCAGAAAGTGTCTGAATGACTAGTTTAATTTTGTTGCAGTAACAATGGGTGTAAAGAAACATGCAAAAGAAAACTGTATTGACGACAGATCATTTCTGCCATTGTCTGGATTTTATACAAAGTCTTTACTGTATTATAATTTATTTTTATATATCCTGTTAATTACTTTATGATTCAATGTCAATTTTTCAGAACATGTTGGGTGCACGTGTTCATACCTGCACCAGCTCATTCAGCACCACGGCATCAAATCCAGACAGGTACTGGACGTAATACCGCTGCATCACAGGACCGTATTTCCTGACGTGAGCTCTGAGCTCCTCCATGTAGAAGATCAACTCTGCTATGTGTCTGCAGAACACACACGGGCACACAGACAAATCAGAGCAGGGTCGTAGGCAGCCAAGCAGAAAATATGCAAAGGATGTAGTGGTTGAATTTAAATGTCCACTGTAAAATGTAGACGCACTTGTCGATGAAGTCATCTGTGCTCTTCTTCTGGATGTTGTCTGCATGTCGAAGCAGCCATATTATCTCGTCACGGGCGAACGACAACGCCATGAACACAAATAAGGCCTAGTAGGAGAGAGATAGAGAGGGAGACGGAAATTAAGAAATATGGAAGGAGGTCGAGAGATAACTAAATAATTCTCAGATAAATGACCTACAGCGGTTGGCAGCATCTGTAGCCTCACAGCCTCTGAACCCAAAATGCTAAATGTTTACAGTCGGCCTGTTGTAGATAACTGAAGGTCGCCATCTGGCCACAGGAACACACAGGCCTTTTTTAAAAGGTGGTTTAATCTTTGAGACCTAAATAAGCTGCAGAATTAACGTAATATTTAAGGTGGTATATCAGTGTTTTAAAAAGACATTACATTATAGTGAGAACAGAGTCATAATAAAGGGAAATTTAGGTTGAAATTATAAATTTTTAAGGTGGTATTTAACTGCATATTGTGTTCACTCTTCTTTAGCATAGGTTTCAGTCTGATTTGTGTTTATAGTTGGATGTTTTAATGAAAGGGAAATTAATGTATTATATATGATATCGTTTTTGGATTACACTGAAAAGAACGAAATAAACTATTATGAAATGAAATTGTTATTTCCCTGTTTAATGTGGTATCTTGTGTTACCTTAGGACCTAGCAGTCCGGGCTGATCGGCTAAAACAGTAGCCAGCTCCTTCAGAGCCGATCGGAGGAACTTGCGTCTCTCTCTGTGCATGGAGCCTCTGCAGAGAGAGTCAGACAGATGGAGCAGAGGAAATCAGAACTGAGCATCAAAACACACACACACGCAGCAGCGTGATTAAACGCTAGTTTGACACTTTCAGGACAATCCCGCAAGAGGACACACAAAAAAGTAAGTAGATGACAGCAACAGAGTGAGAAAGAAGATGAAAGGGGAAGATGGAATAAGTAATGAGGATAAAAGCAGGGATGAGACAGAGCGGGAGACAAAGAGGGGAGGATAAAAATGGGGTGGGGGGGGACTGGATGAGGGATAAAGGGAAGAAGAAGGTGATTTGTCAGAGTGACACTCCCCGAGAGAGAGACACAAGAGGGTAGAAGAAGAAGAAAAAAAGACGGTTAAAAAAGGGCAGAAGAAAAAAGATAAAACTGGAAATGTGGGCAGTGAAATGAAGCAATAAAGTCTAATTTTTTTTTGTGAGTGAGGAACTCAACATTAAAACATGACGAAATTTTTTTTAGGGATATGATGAAGAGACGAGTAACAGGGTAATGTACATACGCATGAGACAGGGCCTGTTCTTTGCACTCTCTGATGTCGTTGATGCGTTTGTTGTACCTGGAAAAAGACGAAAGGAGCATTTTCAATTCAAAAAACAAAACTTTGCAAAAGGCTGCAACCCCTTCAATAAAAAATATCAGTTATCAAAGTTTTCACTCATTACAAATCAAAGAAAATGAGTTCGCTGCTTGATATTGATCTATGTCCACACGCGCGCACACACACACACGGTGGTCTCTCACCCTCTGATGTTCACGAACAGATCCTCCGCCGCCTTGTGGATGTGGAAGACTTCGTCCCTGAACAGACAGAGGCAGGTGGAGCTCTGCAGCGCCAACTTCCACAGAGACAACGCTGCCGCGTCGCTGTTCAGCACCGCGTGACACAGGATGAAGCCGACTGGAGAGAGAACAGAGATGTTATGAATGTGTGTGAGACAGACGCCATTTGATCAACTGGCAACCAATTCGGATGAAGGGTAAAAAAGTTTCTAGAGTACTCACAAACGATCCACTTCTCCATCGCGTCCAGTGACAGATATTCACACGGCATCTGAAGACAGAGACACGAGAGGTGAGTGAGGCTTCATCCACACGAACGACTTTTAGTTTTATGCCTTTAAGTAGAGTTCTGAAAACGCTGCTGGTCTCGTTTGAGATTATAAACTTTCACATTTTAGTCTGGACTGAGACAAACTAACGCAGACTTTAGAAACAATTACTCAGACACTGACGTTCGCTACTTTATTGACATATCCATCCATGATTCGTCACACTCCTATCATGTGACACCCTTTTCTGCAAGAAAACTAACGCCATTAGCCTCGACTACCTGTGGCGAACGCACAATGGATAACCAGTTACGTTATCGTTTCCAACACTTCCACCTCATTGTTGGTCCAGGTAAAAAAGCAAAAAAACCTCTCTCTTAATTTTATGTCTATGCTGTTACTTGTTTGTAATATTTTCTGCTACTTAGCAACCAATGGCAATTAGACAATCTGCTTCCTGTTTACACTGGGACATGATGCTACAGTTTCCTTTCAGCTTTTCTAGTTATTTGCAAAGAGAAGCAGTGATTTGGCATCAAGAGCAAGAGACAGCTGTCTGGATTAAATATGTCTTGATAAAAGTTTAAGTTAGACAATTTAATATCCATTCTCTTTGTCCACAAGTCTTCAAATTGCCAGCTGACTAAACATGGAAAGAAAATGCCAAACATTTACACAATTTACAGTTAACAAATTCGTCATACTAACAGTGTCGGACTGAGCAGGATTGAGCATGGTGGAGGGGGCAGAGATGAGCGAGAGCAGCTGGGCGTTCCTCCATTGGTCAGCGGACAAGTTCCTCCTGGGGTAAACCATCTGAAGACTGATCAATGCGTCTGACAGGGACTGAGGGACGAGAGAGAGAGAGAGAGAGAGATGAAAGAAATCGCAACAGAAATAGACTTCTAATAGGGATTTTCAAAGCGAGTCAGGTGAGCATAATCCTGCCCTTCACTGTGGATGACATGAAAAACTCAATACATAAAATATGGATCTGTCATGTAACATGATCCAATTCCATTTGTGAAACAAAGTGTATTAAAGTGCGGCGTTGGTGTTTCAGTGGATTTGAATGAAGTTTCCACCACATTTATTTTAACTTTGCTTTTAATTTAGTTGATATTTTATCTCCCAGATCAAAAGCAGGAAACTGTTGAATACACAAACTAAATGTGGCACAGATTTCTATCTGTAAAGATACTGTAAACATGAGGAACTACTTTGAGAAGTAGAAGATGAAGTATACTTTTCCATGTGGGACAAACTCCTCCATCATCTTCTTCAAAGGGTTTTCATAATCCACGATCATCTGGCCCAACCTGGGATACTCGCGGTCACTGACACACAAATACACAGAACAGTATAAAAAACATGTGGTGATTATTTCATGGGTTAAGTTTGTATCTTTGTCGTGATCAAGAGCGACAACTAAACCAATTCTTTGTGTGTAGAATGAGCAACAAGTCTGCTTTAGCGTTCTGACATCTCTGTGTTTGTTTTGGTCACCTAGCTCCATGCGTCATCTCGTGGGCGTAGTTGTACAGTCCGATGATAGCCTTCCTCTCCTCTATGCGGGACAGTATTGTCATCAGAGTTGTGTAAGTCACAACCAGGTCCAGGTAGTTCTTGGTCAGGTCAAAGTTCACCGTCTGGCAGGAAACCGCAAAACGCCATTTTTATAAAATGATGAAACTGAACGCTTACAGCATCTCTTCATGTCTTCTGCAGAGGATCTTAAAGACTTTGCTTGTCATGACTAGAGTCAGAACAATATGGATTTTTTTTGGGGGGGTCGGGGGGCAGCTGCCCATATATCAGAGAGTGAAATATTTCCGATACGCCGAGTGAATCTGTTAATGTCTTTGTTAGCTCATCGCACTTACGATATCAAAGAAGACCTGGCAGGCGTCGATGGTGTTCAGCAGCTCACACACGTGGTCCTGTTGATAGAGTGACATTAAATCTCTTTCCCTTTCCACCACAGTCTACCATCACTGTGCATGTAACCATGCTCCTACCTTGAATTCCATGACATCTACGAAGGTGAAGTAGTAGAGAGCCAAGTTTTTTAGAATCTCTGACTTCTCCTTCTGCAGCTGAGCGAGCTGTTGCTATAAAACCACACAAGTTCACACAATTACAAACGGACAAGTGTGTGATAAACAAAGAAACCAAACATCTTTTTTCAGTGTAATTTGATTCTGTGCAGCTGAAATGTTTGTGTTTTGTGTTTAAAGCCTCATACAAAATCCGTGTGCATTCAAAGCCAATAAGATTTATTTTCCCCACATCATAATTTTCTTCAAACTAGAGTGACACATTATGTGTATCTGTAATTAACCCACTAATGAATTTTTAAAAAAGCCCCATTACTAGGGTTGCCTTCGGTTATTAAAAGTGTTTATCACGTTTTGTTCAAATTAATTAATGACAGTTTCTCTTAATTAACACTAAATTGACATTACTCATATTCTATTTTCTGAATTATTCAATGAAACTGGAGGAAGTTTAACTCTTTCCTTTCATGAATAGAAACAGAGAAAAACACAGATAAGTGGATACAAAGACAGAGAATCACCCAGTTTAAAAAAATATATATCTATGTGAAGTCATTTTACTTTGGTGAAACATCTCCTTCATTTGAATATTTGCTTGGATATTTTACATGCAGGCGAATGCAGCTTGTATTTGAAGTTTAATATCTCAGCTGCAAATAATATATACCCCCAAAAATTTTTGACCAAAGTAGAATCTGACTATCAAAGCCAAAGCGGTCGACCCAACAGTGTCCTGTTTTTTAGGTTTGAGTTTGACTTGAAATGGGAAATTCAATGACAGCACTGAAAGTCAAAGCTCTCTTTCTATGCTTGTGGATGCTGGGCTTTCTTTTCTTCTTCAAAACATGAAAATGGTTTATACTTTAAAGGGCCGTCACATCAATCTTTTAACCAGGCTTCAATACATCCACAAGTCAGAAAATGCAACATGACAGTTCCACTGAGGCTAGTTTAAATAAATGGTTTCTATTTACATGACAGCAATGACTGGAGCATCTTGCATGTAAATCAAACCCAGCTCCAAAGCTTTGTGTGTGTGTGTGTTTGTGTGTTTGAGCTCAGAACAGGAGCCTGAACCAGAGCTAGTTCACCAGGTAAAAAGTGTAGGAAATGACAAGTGTAGAAGGAAGTGTGTGACACTGCTACTGCACCAAGGAGTTTAGTCAGTTTTTAATCTTTAAAAAACTTGGACAGGTGATCAGTTTACTGCCCTTTCTGCCTATTTCGTAGTCGTCAGGTTCCCTGTATAGTTGTTGTCGCTGCTAAATGACGAAAGGCAGATATTTCCAGAACAAATGAGTAAATCCTCTCTTTCAAACACTCCTTAGTGCAGGCAGTCAACTAGTTATTCAAACAGCCAACCAGTTGGTCACTCAGCCATCTAACCAACCAGGTAGTGAGCCAGCCACACAGTCACTCAGAGGATGAAGGAAGGAAAAGTTTTTTTGTTTTGTTTTTAAAGCTGCCGGCAGAGGAGACAGGGGAGAAGAACGCAGAGCAAAGCAAAAACACACTCCAGGATCCAAAAGAACGACATTATTGCAAAACTTAGGTACGTCAACTTAAAATACAAATTATAGTTACGGGAACTTAGATACAAAAACTTACCAAAAAGCACAAGTCCGGAATAAGCCAAGTTTAGCATGCACAACACAAACAAACACAGAAACAAAGCAGAAAACAACATAAGACATCTTTTTTGCACAGTTATACTGAATAAAGCAGTTAGACACACACACACACACACACAAATTCTGTCACTCACACAAATTCCATCACTTACACAAATTCCGTCACTCACACACACAGAGCTGTTTGCTAAACGACAGTTTCACATAAACACACAGGCCAGAAGCTATGAGCTAAGCTAACAAGTAAAGCTAAAAGAAAAACATTTGATGAGCGATGACTTGGTTTAGTTCAAGCAACAAACCTGGACACACACACACACACACACACACACACACACACACACACACACACACACACACACACACACACACACACACACACACACACACACACACACACACACACACACACACACACACACACACACACACACACACACACACACACACACACACACACACACACACAGTCTTGTTCAAATCAAACCAAACAGTGGTGTACGAGGCTGCAGAGTTAAAAACTGTACAGAAAATAAAAAGTAACAGGAAATAAAAAATGTAACTACATGTTCAAACGGGGTTAGTGGTCCGTCAGGTGGCAAACGATTAATTGATTTTAATTTTAATAATCCATCCATGGTCAGTTATTGATGAAATCAAAAACCAAACACTTATTATATTATTTCAGCCCCTGACGACATTTATGTTTAGATGTCGTTTGAATGATTGCTGGGTAGTAGGTGACCATTTCACTGCGATAAGATTATTATTTAAAAACCTGACATGAAATGACAGTTCATCAACTACAGAGATGTATCTTCTTATCTCCCCCAAAATCCCTGACTCTCCAATAACTGTAATTTGCAACCTCAAAATAATATCACGTAGATCTATATCAAAATGTTTTTTTCCTAAATGTTGTAGACGTTTAATAGTAGCTAGAAAACCCAAATTAAACTTTTATTACATTTTGAAGATATAGACATAAAATCTCTCTTTCGTTCTCTTCTTATCTAAACTGTACAAACACGCCGCACACATACAAGCTGGCATACTTACGTTATTATTCCGCGTCTCCACAGCGGGGAACTTCCTGACGATAAATTTAACCGCAGACTCCAAGTTCTTATCGACGAGGTAGGAGGGCTTAGCCTTGGGATCGCCACATGCCTGGAGAGGAGGAGGAGAAGAAGAGGTGAGGAGAGTCACAACCATACATGAGGTGAAGCAAACTGCTGCTGCTGAAACCTCTAAGCTCTTTATTTCCGCATTTCTCACATGTTTTACTCTAACATTTTCTTTTTCCTCATGGTCAGGCATGTTAGATGAGTGGGTCATCACCAGGGAATCATTTAGTGGTCACAGTGAAAACTGGTTTATCGCAGCACGAGATGGTGGGGAGGATGAAATACTGACACCACTGACATTTAGTGACGTTTCCGGACCAGCGGCCCCTTTCTTTCCCAAGAAATGAAAACGAGCACACACAAAGGCTTGATGCAGTGACCCGAGCAAATGTCTAATTCGACATTTCGCTGCGCGTGTCAACGGGGAGATCTGCGAGGTTGCGCACAGTCAATAAGGGAAAAGGGGTTTCCACTTTGCTTATTTAACTTTGGAGGTCTGAGCTTTTTTTTCCGTGTGTTTGGATAAACCAGGTTCAACTGCTTTAGAAAAAGGAGCCTGAAGTGATCAGTGGTTCTCAGCTGCTGCGCTGTGGAGAAACATCAGAGAGCCGAGCTCAGACGCCGAAATGTTCATTTAGAATTCAAATAAAACGTATTCTACTGATTGGATGAATTGCTGCTTTTTCTTTGCAGTTATGTCGTTTTATGTTGATTTTTTTAAGAGCTGCAACAATTTTTCAATTAACCATTAAAGGGATCATTTTATATCGATTTAGCATTGCGGTGAAATACATAATATTTAATGGTTACAATTTCTCAACTGTACTTCTACTATTTTTCCAATAATTTTCCGATACCAAAACATCGGCCATATATATATATATATTAAAAATCTGTCGATTCTGAAGATATTGTTTTCAAACCTTTTCGACAAAAATGTAATTGAGCTTTGATATTTTAGGTTAACCATACACGTTATCATAAATAACTACAAATAAAAAGAAAACACAAATACAATCAATATATAAAACTTGAAATAAGAAAATAAACGTTAATTAATTTTTTTACGGAAAATCTAAAAATAAACGCACATTTTTTCTGCATTGTTTATTCTGTACATGAAAAGATTTCATATCGGTAAACATACGCGCTGATGCTGATATGTTTGTGATATATTAATATTATGGGCCAACCGATATAAATCGGTCAGGCCCTGTCCTATTTTTTATCAAATTGATCTCAGCGTTGGCTGCCAGAAAGATAAATCATTGTTATAGGCTCCTGGACATTGCCATGGAAATAATTCATTTGTTTCGTGATGCTTTATAAATTTAACAATTAATCAAGCAAATAATAGATTAATCAATAATTTTTAATGGTTAGTTGCAGCCCAAATATTAACCATCTAAACTTGAGGCAAGAGTTATCCACAACACAGAAATGCTGAGAACCACTGAGAGTTCCAGGTAACGAGAGGGTTTGGGTTTCAAACCGTGTCTCCGAGCCGTCACCGGTTAGTGCCACTGCATGACAGGCAGAGTGATGGATGGGTAGAGTGTGGAAGAAGAGAAAGAGAAATACACAGCGGAAGAAAAAAAGGGGAGAACTTAAAAAAAGGGGGAGGTCAAACGAGAAATGACTCAAGAGAAATGTCAGAGTGAGGAAAGAGTCGGGAGAGAAATTTCCCTTTTCTGAATGTGTCCTGTCATCTGCACCTACGTGAGCTCAACTTCCTGCAGAGCAGCGGCATTTTTTAATCACTTCGCTGCATCTGCAGAGCTGCATTTTTCACGAAAAAAAAAGAAGAAAAAAAATCACCTCATTAATATTCTCAACTAGTCCTCAACAGGTGTCGCAGTATCTTCTCCTGACGGCCCCTGACTGACTCTGGCAGGAAGCAACAGCGCTCATGCATCATGGGGTCGTGTCGCAGTGAATGGGAGGGGGAAAGATGTGGTCCATGCATGTGCCGTTAAACAGAGTGAATGGAGGAGGAACGATCCTAGAATGGGGGGTCGGTGCCTTTGACCCTTCTGAGGATTCAGTTCCTCGTGGTTCAGGTTTAAGTTTAGAAAGTGGAAGCACACATTTAGGGGGGGAAAAAAGACGTAAAAAGTAACATGAAGTTACGAAAATGAACTCTACTACGACACAAAACTACGCCATCAATGTGATGTTCCTACACACCACAGCTAGTGAACCAACGGGCTTGGAGCAACGCCACAACCATCAACCACGGATTTCAGTTTGCGTGGCACTGAAATAAAATACTTCCAGCAGCGGGCCAGTGCGAAATGAAACCACAAACGTCAACGCATGCTGGTTCACACAACTCACTACCTGGGAATTCAAACGTGACGACACACGGGAAGGAAAACTCAACTCGCTTCTGTCACTTTTTCTTGGCATCTGTGGCATCAAGCGCGACAAGACTTGGAAACCTTCAAACCACAGAGATCAGTGCCACTGAGAATTTAAAGTTGCATCACTCTTTAAAATGTAGAGATGACGACTAAAGAATGAAATCAGAGCCACTTTTTGTGGATGTTGCCAGTTTCCCTGCAAGGTTTAACATGAAACCCCTAATCAGCACCTGCTCCCACTTTGGATCAGTTATAATTCAACATGGTGAATTATTTAAATTTTTTATTATTAGAGTTTAAATCGTCGGAAAAAAAGAGAGTCTACTCTGAAACAGGGAGTGCTGCTTCTGAAACACAACTACTGCTGCGGGACCTCAAAAAAAATCACAAAACACTGGGACACTTGAGGGGGATTCGACACAGAAGAAACACACACCACCGACATGGTTTCAACACTCATCAATGGCACAGACGACTGGACCGTCGAGTCTCAGCTCGTTTCCTGGCGCCCACTTCTCACACACTTGACCCAGATTTCCAACAGCTTATCGTCAGTGCGGCCGCTTGTTGACAACAACAGCTACTGACCAAAAGAAAATCTGTGTAGGCGTGTGAGCGGCGGGCGGATTTTTTATAACCAGGTGTATTAACAAGGAATCAAGATCTGACTGTGGAATCCATGCAAATGGAAGCACGAGCTGTTTTTCGTAAACACAGGACTAAGCCACGCCCTACGCCACAGACTAGTCTCTACATTGGGCCACTAAAAAAGGTAGTTACCCTTTGACTCACACCGGGGAACTGTGGAGTAAAAACCACTGTTGGGTTAACATTGGTAAGCTGAATCAAAGAACTGTTTGTTTTTTAAAGTTTTAGCCCAAACTCAAAACTAAAAGGTTCTGAAACAGCCTTCTTTTAGAAATGATATATAATATATATCTTTTATAATGCAAGAACCTTATTCCCACTTCTCATCATCATCTGTCTTTCTGGTTTAACTTTGTTTGTGACAACTGACTTGAAGATTCAGAAATTCCCACAGGCACTTGAAAGCAACAAAAGGTCACAGCGTCTCCTCTGACGACTGCATTTGCAGATGACGATGACATGATTCGGACAACGAGGTCGAGGCAACACATTGACGAACATGTGATGTAAAAAACACTTGCTTTGAATCATGACTGGCAGTGATGTGCAGTTATAGTTACACATGAATTGTCATTAATGGGCCAAAACATGCAAAACCTCCAAAATAAAAATTTTGAAAACGGTTTCTTATTTTGAATCTAGCATATACTTTAGACCTAGCTAAATGTTTGTAGATACAGCATCTCAACAGGCGGTTTAGCCTCAGTTACTGAACTATAGACTATTTTACTTTCAGAAGTTGAGGACAAAACTGACAACCTAAGTTATTAGCATCAGATTTATCAATCATTTATATGGCATGGCATTGTCTATTAGTGGTGGTGGAAGCTAGTGCAATAAGCTGGCTGGCTGGGTTTGGGTGGGGGCTGATGGAAGGATGGATGGAAGAGGAGGAGGGGGTTGGGGGGGGGGGGGGCTGGGCGCAGTGAATGACAGGGGAGGGCATGGGAATAAGCTGAGAATCAGTAGTGGTCAGGGAGGAGTAAGGGAGCCGTTGCCTGGATACCAGAACAGACCTGAGTCTCGCCTCCACCATCATTCCTCCACTCAAGGTACAGCAATTAACAGCTGAGCTCCTCTATGGGTCCCACACACACACTGACCCAGCATATGGCAGGGGACTCTGGAAACAGACAGGACTGGGCAAAGGGAAAACCTACATTTGAAAACTAATTACGGCTGCTAATTACAGGATAAAATATTCAAAACACCCCGTGGCATCTTTACGGCAAATCCGTAAATCCCCCAAGTAAACCCTCGCTCGTAAAACAAACTTGTCACTCCTCGCTGGGATGCATTTGTTTTTGTCTGCCGTTCCTCACAGTGAGCTCTCTTTTTTCACAAAGGACGGATTTACTGCAGCAGAAAAAGAAAAAAACAAATAAATAATAATTTCCAAAGGATGGATGGTCTCACGTGATTCGAGAGGGAGCCACTAGAGAGCCACTGAAACCTGCTAAGAGCTGGCTGACTGCCTGAGTGCCTGCCTGCTGGCAGTCCAACACACTTCATCTTCACTTCATCCTTTTGCATGTGTCAGCAGCATCAGTGCACTTGTTCTCCACCAGGACACCTACGTGCTGTCTGGGGTCATGCAGATGTAAATCTGCCAAGGCAGGTTATTTATGCAGTAAAAACTTTCTAGGCTTCACAAGGCGATCGATTGGTGGCTTGTAATAAACATCAGAACATACAAAGCAGATGGGCAATGTGTCACCTGCATCAGCATCAATGCATAAAATTGATATGGTTCATCAAAACAGAAATTTTTAATTCAGATTTTCTAAACTTTTGACCATGAGTGCAAAAACTTTCAATTTTTTTCTGGTGCAATGGCCACTTGTCAACAGTTTGACTGAAAAAACAACTTTCTGTTCCCAATTATAGCACAGACAAACAATGTGCGTGTGAATGCTGCATCATAACATGAATGAATTACATTCACGTTCAATTGTGGGGTAACTGAGCCCAGCCTGACTCGAACATGAGGAGGAGGAGGAGTGAGGCACAAAGGAGGAAGACCAACAGATCAGTACAGGTAGCCAGGAGCAGGAGAGGAGGGGAAGGGAGGAGGAGCAGAGGAGGAAGAGGAGAAAGCTGAGGAAGGGTGACGAGGGAGGGGTTTCATCAGTGGAAGGTGATAAACTTTGCAAACCTTCCAAACTTGTCCTTGCTGCATAGGAGAAGGGGGGAAGCATTGGAACGGAGAGAAGAAGAGAAGAAATCAAAACAAAGAGCCCACCCAGACAAACTGCTGCATCAGTGGTATACACACACTCATAAATACACACACACACAAACACACACACACACACACACACACGCATGTCTTTGACAACTGTTTTTGTTTTTGTACAGGTATTTTTCTGCATGTTCAGTCTGTTATTTTCTTTTCAACACAACACATAAAACAACACATGCTGCGCCAAATATGTGACTACAGTAACACTTGTTATAGCGCGCGCCACCTCGACAGTGACGCGAGGTGTAGTGTCCCTACCCACGCACCCAGACGCGATAAAAATAACATTTCCATTTGAGGACAGCGGAAATGTGCTGAGATAATAAGGCCGACGTTTCTGGCTGTCGGCAGCACCACTGTCTTAATACAGAAATGTGAGGAGGCAGAAGTTCGGACCCTGCGATAGTCGCTCCACGCTCCTGCTCCATGTCTGTTGCTTACTAACTGACGATGCAGCGCTCCCTCAAAACTGAAGCACTGGGCGCTTCATTGCTGCTGATGCTGCGATTACACATGTTGAGATTTTATCATTTCGTGGTTATACTGATGTGTAGCAGCACGATTTCCTTGTTTCTGGACAGAGTAAAGAGTAAAAAAAAAAAAAAACAGCCAGGTCCTGTACTGTGTTGTACATTTCTAATGGAGTCTGGTCATAATAGCATTAAGTGGAAAGTGGGTTTAGCCTGGAGGTGAAGTGGCAGAAAGCAGGATTATCATGAAGCTTCATGTGGAGTAAAACTGGGTGTATTGTTGTAGTTCGGGGGAAAAAGAGCAACAATTAGATGCTTAATAATGGTTCTGCTAACTCGAGACTAATACATCTGCCAAGACAATACACTGGTTGATGTAAGCTGTTATTAAAAGTACAGGAATACCAAACTAGGGTTGGTTTTGATCAATAATTTAGAAACAGTAATTACATAGTTTGTCCACCAACTGACATATAGGAAAATGCATCCAGATTGTTGTGTGTTTGTGTAACAATTAAAAAAAACTAGACCAATATAATTTGGTTATATGATGGATATTTGTCAACGTTCTCTCAAAAAATGCAAAATGTTGATGATTGTGCCACACAAGTTTTATCATGTTGTAAAAACAAACAGCCTTGAGGTGATTAGAGAAAATTATCACCAGGTTGTTAACAGTTTAACTTTAAATGACTATGATTATTAAAATTAAGCATTAAGTTAAAATGCTTGATTGAATAAACATTGTCGATTGATCGTTTTTTCTATCTGTTCATTTTCTTCTTGGGAAGAAGAAGAAAAAAAAGGAGGAACAAGAACAGTTAAGGAAAACACAGGGAGACAAAATGAGTGAGTTATTGACACTTTACCCACATTTCTTCAGAACGCATTTTAAATATACTCTAATTTGATCCCCAACACATCTAATATCGATTCTCCAGTGAATAACTGGCTCCCATATTAGGTATTACAGATATTACTCTGGATTTATGTGCAGTCAGGCTGCATTACTGAGCACCGGTGAGAAGAAGGGACTCTCTTTTTTGCACAGTTCACATTTAGAGGTCTGCTACGACTACTCGTGTGTTACCTTACAACTGAGTTTTGTCTCTTAAAATCAGAGATTAAAAAAAAAAATTATATTTAATTTTTCCCTGAGGAGCAAGTCATTCAGACCATGAGGAACTGAAAGGGGGTTTTCAGCAACTTGCCCTTAACAGCTCGTAAAATGCTCTAGAAATTAAAAATGAGGAGTAAAACAAAAATGCCCCAAGTAATCAGGAGTGCCCTTCATTAAATGTCAACCTGTAATTATTCATATGCGAGTAATGGCCGACCATGTTGCACGGATGCCCCATGTGAATTCTGGGCACCAAAAAAAAAAAAAAAAATTAAAAAAGGGCAGAAAAAAGTAAGCAAAAAAAAAAAAAAAAAGAGCAGACGAAAATGTCGGCACCTTTCAGCAAGAGAAAGAAGAAAATCCTGATGTCACACAAACCATCATCAAATAGAACAACTAGTATTTTTCAGAAAAATTAAAAAAAGATAAAAACAGGTGGAAAAAAACTTGGGATAGTCCATACCGTCTTCTGTAAGACCTGATGAGAGTACCTGCAGCAGTAGGTAAGAGCAGTGGAACACTGCATTACACTTGTTACACCATCACCGAGCACTTTATTAAGAACAACGCACTAATAATGGGGTAGTTCCTTCCTTCACTCTTAAAAAAAACCTCCGATCTTCGTGGCATGGATTCCACTAGATGTCGGAAATATTCCTTTTGTTCCTAATAAAGTGCTCACTGACAGTGTAAGCTAATTTGTTTCTGGATCTCCCTCCCTACTGCTGTAAGATATAATGTACTTTCATGAAAAAGCCCTTCAAGAGACATTCCTTTGTTAAATACAAAAATATCCTTGAGTCCGGGACGCATTTATTTAACTTACCTACTTTTGCAGACATTTAAATCTTACGTCTGAAAAAAGCGGAACAAGCTCCAGCCTAAAAATGAACATTGCTTTTAAACGAGTTCTGACAAAAACTGAACATTTTATAAGCATCACATCTAAATGTAGCATTCAACTAATGTGACAGTCGATCCTACTGCTGATAAAAAAAAATACATTTCACTGTGTTTGTCCCCTTGCAGAAAGGGACTATCCTGCTTTTTAACTGTAGTCCTAGTGAATTGGAAAAGACATATTTTATAGTAACTGCATAATAGCTGAGGAGATTTATCTGCATATAGGCAAGATTAAGGAAAATGAATACATGTAAGCGCTGTGTGCAAGACAAAAATATGATGTTAGACGATCCGTTGGCTGAAAGATAAGCACAGCAAATGAAAAGTTTTTAATGCCACTCAGCCAAGATTAACAAAGGTGACTGTTAAGGAAATTTGAGGAGCTGATTTAAAAGGTTTACTGCAGCTAGTCAGTGGTTATGTAATGAGTATGAATATAGTTTAAATGCAAAAGAACTTTGCTGTGATCTTGGATGATGATGATGATGATGATGTTACCGTTAGCGACCGTGAATTGCTCTCTCCCAAAGGCAGAAACCAAACAACTGAGTGTCACCTGTGTTTTCACTTAGAAACTTAATACAGTTACTCCACTGATGATAAATTTGAGCAATTTTGTGAGCAATTTATCAGGGAATATGTTGAGAAATTTCAGAAATAAAGTGATTGAACTAGTCTCCAAATCAGTCCAGAAGGAGCCGCCTGATTGTATCACAGATTACTGTCCCGGTTAATTAATTTCTAGCTTTGGGATGCTAATGCTAGTGGATGCTGGAACGTTTGCTAATATTCACAAGGTAAAAGAAAGTATAAAAAACAAACAAACATGGAACATCATTTAAGTGTGGATATGTTCAGAAGCCGTATGGTTAGGCGGATCAGGATAGATAGGAAGATGATGATGATGGGACAGACAAAAAAGAAAAAGGAAGGAAGGAAGGAAGGAGGGAGGAAAGGAAGGGCGTATTAAGGAGAGTAAATCAGCAGCAAAATCTCTGTGATTGTGTCTGACTGCACATACTGTCTTCTGACTTCTACAGAGACTAAAAACACAGCTACGTTAACACTGGAAGATAAAAAGGTTTCAATTTTCTTATGGTTTTAAATTAAAAAATCAAATTGGCCGATGATAACGGACTCATGGGGCCTTCAGAGACGGCAACAAAAATCCTGTTGCTTTCGAAATAACAGCCAAACAGTACAGGACTTCTCAAATCCCAATCAATAAGGCACAGTATGGGCTTTCAGACATCTTAATGTCTACTCTGTACTCTCTAAAACTTTAGTAGGACATAAAACTGACCTCTTTCACTCTCTCCCTCTTTTTCTTTTTTTTTATAAATTCATCATACACACCCAAGCACAAAGGCTCGTCCCACACAAACAGACCCAGGACTCTTTTCCTCGCACACAAAAACCATTGAGCATCACATTTACAAGTCAGAAACAATAACAAATGTGTTATACTTTACATGTGTCTATTGCACAGTTATGATGTATATAGCTAAATATATATGTGATGATAAGAATAATCAATTTAAAATATTTAGAATAACAGTGGGTGAAACTAGTAAATCACCAGGTAACCAACAAGTCCATCATGGGTTTCAAAGTTTACGCGGCTAAAGTTATGACATTTATATATATTCTATTTGGTACATTGAATTCTTTGTATTTTTGTCTACTGGTCAGGATCTACTGGTTTTAGTCATCACATTGAAGTATTATAACCAGTGGTGGAAGAAGTATTCTGATTATTACTTGAGTAAAAGTATCAATACAACGGTGTAATAATACTCTTTATCACACTCCTGTAAATGTGCAGGAGGACAATCACCTACATGCACTTGAATATTTATTCTGCCTTAACTTGCCCCCTGTGGCCGATATATTATTATGTATATAATAATCCTTTTAAATTATTAATACTGCTGCAGCAATGTGTAAGCAGCATTTTTATTGTTGTAGCTTGAGACACTTTTAATTACTTTATGGAAAGGTAGTTTGGATGAGTGGTTCCCAATCTAAGGGGCCAGGGCCCTACAAAGGGTCACGGGATGAATCTGAGGGGTCATGAGATAAGATTAATAAGAGAGAAAAAAAGGATTAACAACAATTAACACACAACTGTGTAAAACATAATAGACAATTAATTCCCTATGGTGTTTGAGTTCAAGCGAAATAATTGGCCTCTTGATATTTAAATGAAAATATCCGGCACTGCTAATATTTTAGAAACATAAAAAGGAGCCCCAAACCAGAATGTGTTTAATAAAAATATCACAAGCCAAACCCAATCAATCAATCAATCAATCAATAAATATATAAATATATGAATATAAATATATATATATATATATATAATATTTCCCTCTTAAATGTTTTGGGGTTCAATAATATGGAAAGACAACATAGAAATAATTAAATAAAGTATAAAGGATCTCAAAATTGAGTTACTTTCCACCACTGCTGATAATAGGGTGTGATTAATTGATTTGGTGTAAAGGGCCTGAAGCTGAAGTTAATGATAATTCGATAAAAGGTGCTAATTATTACCAGCCTTTATGTTTGCTTTTGCTTTATTTGCTTACAACTTGAGCAGCAGGCTAAGTGAAGCCATACACCAGCTTATATTATTTGTAAAAAAAAAAGAAAGAAAAAAAAAGAAAAAGAACATTAAGTTAGATTTTATACAAGTGAGTGGTTTCAGCTGAATCTGTGGTTTGGTGTGTTGTCGTGGAGCAGAGACGACGCCCGACTGTTAGCTTTAGCTGCTAGCTTTAGCCAGCAGCCGCCATTAACCCGCCGACGGTAGCTAGCAGCTACCAACGCCGCAGCAGGCCTCGCGGTGTCGGTAGCTTCGTTTTGACAGCGTACGTGTTTCGACTACTATTTCTCTTTAGTATCTAATTTTTTTTACTTCTAATAAGTTGTCCGCGTTTGTGTTTGATCTAAATGGAAAACAATAAAACCGTATAAAAAATATATAAAAACGACGGGCGACTTTACCGCAAGCTAACCGCTAGCTCTGTGGCTAGCGGTGCTAACATCCTGCTCCCAGGGCGAAAACATGTCGGGATAACGTAAGTTGACGCATTTTGCATCCGTTTAAAATGCACAATAAACACAAGATGGTGAATAAAAAAAACACGCGGGTTTATTAACGTCGACGCTTAGAGTAGATCTGGTGCGAGCTTATCAAGCATTCACATTGATATTGACAGTCGCTCGGGATGCAGGTGAGGATCCGTTTATCTGTGATGGATCTGCTGACAAGTCCCCGTGTGGTTAATGGAGGATAGAACTGTGTGCGTGTGTGTGTGCGTGTGTGTGTGTGTGCGTGCGAACCTTTTTGATATTGTAAACACGGGTCAACATCCCGATGCCCCTGTCGTTGAGGATGGTGAGTTTTTCCGCCAGCTTCTGCTGGCTGGGCTGGATCACTCCCCGAGACATCTTCTCTTCCTGTCGGTGAAACCTCCTACTCAGTCCGGGAATTGAACGGAAGAAAACGGTCTCACAGATCTCCAACACGCCAGGGAAAAGAAAAAGGCAAGGTGGATAGAGGAAGCAGTGCTTGATGTGGTGGTTAGATTTCGCCCATGTTCAGGTGGTCGGGGACCGCGGCTTCCTGTGCTCCACCCCACCGTCGCCCTGCCTGTCTCCTCGGTCGCAGGGATGAGGAGTTGTCCTGGTTCTCACAACGAGGCTGGCTCCCGCCGCGTTCAGGCACCCCTCGTTTGTGGGAATTCTCCCAACTCTGATTCTTAAATTAGGGCCAGCCCTGAATTAAGGTAGATTGGCCTAGTATGTTTCGTGCATACAGAGAAATTGTTATTATACATTTGATAATACATTATTATAACGTACAGGGAGGCACACATGGACACACAGCGAAAAAACATAGGCATTAAAGCCGCACAAACATAAACATACAATTGATGTGTACAAGCCGATAGGTCAAGAAAAATAGAAAAATATATAGTTGTAAAATATATGTAGATTATAACAATATAAATATTCTAAAATTAATATGTAGACATGTCTAATTTATATTCAAATATTAATGGTCAATTAGGGGTAACGTCTGAATACTAGTCTTTTTCTATTTTTTTTATATTTTCCTGTCAGGATACTGATATTCACATGAGAAGGCATTTTCCCCCTGATGTGAATTAATAACCATTGATAACCTGCGCGACTCATTTGCACTCACTTACAGTATCAGCTATGACAAGCATTCTATCCTCCATCTTGTAGCCTGCGGGTCTAGAAGATGGACAATGAGTTGAATCCACACATTCGTCTTTTTGTGCTAATTTGTTGCACATTTGCAAATTGAAAAAAACCAAACATGTTTCTCTGTGTCAGGGAATTCTCCTGGAAAAAAACATGAGCTCTGTAGATTTTTTCTTTCAATCATGGGATTTTTCTCGGACTTTGGGTATATTTTGATGCTAGTATTTTTATACTGTTACTTAAGTAAAATTTTGAATCCAGTATTTCTTGCTTTTTTGTCAAACTGCATATTTTTTGCTGAACTGTTCACTTTCCCCTCCGGCCTGTCTTCATGCTTTGATGCACCATTATTTTTTTTAAGCATCCACTAGCAAAGCAGTATGCTCAGAGTTTATTTTAACTGTATAAATGTCTAATTTTCCAAATTGTCAATAATGATAATGACATCAAAGTTTATTGTAAGCGCGTAACATTTACTATTTTCCTCCCGGGTCATCGAACGCATCGTGTAGTGTCGTTGACGTAGCTTCCGACTCAGCTGACGCGTCAGTGTGTGTTGAATCTGTGTGTCGCTGCAGAACAGTAGATTTCTGTCTCTCTCCCTGTAGTAAACGTAGTGTGGTCACGTTTAGCCTTAAAGCACCGACAATCTAACGCTTCCCGGGGTTGTTCCTTGAATTCAACCCATCAGGTGGGTGTCTAGACGGAGCAGGACAAAGACCAGGGTTTCTTCAGAGTCAGCCATTAGACGTGCTCAGATAAGTAGTACAGTAAATACCACGGCGTAGAAATACTCTGTTACATGCAACAGTCCTGCGTTCAACATTTCACTCAACTAGTACCAAAATTAAAAAAGTACTAGTTATGCATAATTCATACTAAAGTATATGATGTTGGTGGGATGCAATTATTGACTCACATTTAACCATCTGTGACCCCGATATTTACTGTACATTTATTGTAACTAGTGTGAATTTAATTTAATCTTATTTTATTATATTATTTTATATTTTATTTTATTTTATTATATATTCTTTTGCTTATTCTGTGCATGTATGTTGACTGCTACATGCACCTTAATAACACCCCCCCCCCCCCCCCCCCCAAAAATAAATCCTTGTATGTATCCTGTTACCTATCTGGCAGTAAAACTGATTCTGATTTTGACTGATGCAATATGGAGTATATCTTTGTTAGAATGCAAATTCCCGCCTATACTCAGCATCATAATCTATTTGTTGTATATATTTTAATGTCTAATAATGTGAATCTACAAAGTAACTTGCAAGTTATCAGATAAATCTTGTGCTATCAAAAGTACAGCATCAACACCTCTGACATGTAGTGGGATAGAAAGTACCACAAAAGTACGAATACCTCAATGTTAAAAGTTAGCTGTTGAGGTAAATGCACCATAGAGTCAAGTTAACCCACTTATCATATTCAGATTTTAGGTTGTCGTTAGTCTGTGTAACATAAATCTACAGTACATATTAAAGTCATAAGTTCTGTAAAGAAACCGGTGTATGTATTTCTTTAGAGATGACCATTACAAACTAACTTGGTGTGTTTTGGTAGTTTATTTTTATTAACCAGTGTTAATGCTGCCCACTGTGGCCTCTGTTTTTTTTTTCAGCCGCACACCCCGGTGCGATGCATTCTCTGGGTCAGGAGATCCAAGGATTCTCCAAAAACCGCCTGAAGAAACAGTGCACACGCGTTACCACGGTGACGGGCAGGAAGCTGCTGGAGAGGAGGAGCGATGGTGGCGAGGGAGAGCAGGTGGAGCTGGTGGAGGAGCTGGAGGAGGGAAGTGGATGTGGATTTGTAGAAGATAAAAGTCTGGACCTTCAAGTGGGTGTCGTTAGACCCTTTCTACTGCTGGGTAATATATGAATATTACTCCTAGTACTACTACTACTACTACTACTACTGTAGCTACTACATCCACTAAAATTACCAACACTCTGCCATTAGTACATACCATTCTTATGTCTTTCACCACTAAAATTTGTACCAGTATCCTTCTAATGCTACGACTATAAAACCACAACCATTATTTCACCAACCAAATGGGTAAGTGTCACAACTTCAAACTATTCACCTACTGCTACCTTGAATATTTTGCAAAGGATTAGAGCTATACCAGCTGAGAGCAGTACATCACCACTAGTCTTCTGAGTTAGAAGTAGAAGGCCAAAGAACTTATTTGAGAATATATTAAGTATTCAGAAAAAGTACTTCAGCTCAAATCCCCAATCTTCTGAGGCTGATGTTTAAGGACAAATATCTGATTTTTAAAAAGCCACAAAAGCCACAAGTATCAGTAATTAAAGTATGTGTCAGTATCTGTAAAAAAAAAAAAAATACACAAAACTCAAGGTTCACTTATCAGATTTTTAAAAAAGATATTTCACCGCCTCATCAGGGAATTGAACTTGTGTCTCTCACGTGTCACAACGTGATGATTGTGGCTTTGGTCACATGATTATAAATAATAATTCAAAGTGATTTATACTACAGATCACATTCACACAGCTCCTCCGCATGTAGCACTTCTTAATTTTCCCAAGAACACTCGACATGCAGACTGGAGGAGCCGGGGATCAAACCACCAACCTTCCAGTTAATGGACAACCCGCCCCTGTCATGACTGCCAGCTAATAATAATAATTATAATAATCCGTCTCTGCTCTTTCATTGAAGAGTAGTGTTTCGTTTTAACTAACCCTCCCTCTCCAAGCCCACGTTGCACAGACAGATATTATGACACGATCGTGGCGGCGCAGTGTCAGTTTCAGTGGGAAATCCTCAGTGGAGCTTGTGAGGTTTTAATTGTCCGACAGTATTAGTTTCACCGCGTCTCAGTCACTTCAGTATTCTGGTCCACAAAGGCACGAGGTCACGTTTTTTCTCGTCTAATAATAAATAAATAAACTCCTAATAAGGAATAAATCAATGTCATTAATTTTGAATTTGTCTCAGGGAGCAGGGTGATCCCGCCCGCCCTGCCGCTGGAGGGGACGTGGGTGTCGACACCCTCACATGTCAGCATGTCCCGCTGAAGTGTCCTTGGGCCCCGTCATTGAATCCCCCTCCCGGCGCTGCTGCGGTGCCGTTCGACTTCTGTTGCCGAACGCTGAGCTCTGACCTCTCGGCTGCAGTGAATCAAAGGCAGAATTTCTCAGCAGGGATCAATGAAATATTACATCTGTTAGATTATATAGAGGGAGGGCTTTCTCTTTTTTTCTTCCAAACAGGCCTTCAGTCCTGCTGTAATAGCATGAAACCGCGGCTGATTTCCCAGAATACGAGTTAATTATTCTCTGCAACATCGGCTCCACTTTGTGAGACGTCTGTGGAGCTTCTCCAGTGTCGTTGGAGATGTCTTTTTGACATTCTCCACCAGTCCACCTTTGGACAGTGAAAAGACTTTTTGATTCGATTTTTCTTTTTTTCTTAAACCATCTGGCAATCCATCAACAAATTAATTCACACCATGCTGACAGACCTGTGTACAGCAAAATGGCTACATTATTTCTATTAAAGCAAATTGTCTCTATCCAATGAAAGCTTTGTCTCCAAAATGTAATTTCCACGGAATAGTTATACGCACATATTTCTTCTCTTGCCGAGAGTTCGTTAAGAATTTCAATACCACTCCCATGTCTGTACAGTAAATATCAAGTACAGTAAATATGCTAAGCTAAGTCAACCAGCCCCTGCCTATAGCTTCAAACATACCATACAGACATTATAGTGGTAGCAATCATTTCATCTACCTCTCGACAAGAACCCTTATTTTTAAAACTGTCAAACTTATACTTGAAGTAGTCGTGTTCCATAGAAGTTGGCAATTTAAGAAAACAACAAGCAGAGAAGCTCATTAAACAGTGGAACTTGTTCTCTGTGCGTTTAACGATAAAGGTTTGATTCTCGAAACGACCCGTTTCCTTCACTTTATCTGATCTGAACCCAAACATGTTCCCGTGTGTAGGTGTGTGGTTTTCTCACTGGAGAGCAGCAGTTTTATCCCACGAAAAGAAAATCGATGCAAAAATCAAATCATAATCAATCCTAAGCACTGGGGGAAAAAAACGACCTGATTAATAGTCTCACTTTATTTTCCATCTCTTGGGGCAAAGTTAGCCACTTAAAAGACATTAACGTCAAAAAATACAATAGAGTTCCAAAGAAATTTCCTTGTAGAAGAAAAAGAGGACTGAGATTCTCCTCCTCATGTTTAATGGACTGAATTTGGTCCCATGTCATACTTAAAAGAAAAAAAGAAGCTCTAACCTAATCCTGCCATGTGTCAGTTTAAATCTTTCCCCCCCCTTCGACACTGATGTCGGAGTCGGCCTGTTCCCAGAGACGCTCCATCCTTTTGGATTTAGATTTACGTCTCAACCCCTTGAATTTGGCATTATGTGAAAGGGGCTCTGGCGAATGCGGGCAGAGGGCATGTTCGCCGCCTCCAAGGCTGCTGCGGAGTAAATCTTGGTTGAAGCCCAGCGATCAGATTCCGTCTCTTGCCCATTTGTCCCTACTCACGTAATTATCCAGCTGTTTGAGACCACCACGAAGACGTCACCCCACAAATTGAAGGAGACTTAAACTGTGTCCTGCGACGATGGTCTGTGATGTCTCAGCAGAGACGGTCGTCCGGGGTCGGCTTGCTGTATGGTCCTTTTCATTTCTATTTCCTCTGTTAGTCGTTGAGCTGCTTCCTCTGCTGCATCAGTCATTCAAACTCTTGCTCTTACAGTATGAAGGCTGCTGTCGTGAAAAAATCCCTTTGCTCACTATATTCGTGAAAAATTACAAAATTCCTTCTCTGCAGCTCTACATAATATTGGAGGCTGATTTCAGCATTTTCTTTTTGAAGCCGCTGCTACAAATAATCTGATTCCTATTCCTGCTTCTCCTGTAGCATTGAGGCGTTGTACTGTTGGTTTCAGAAAAGGTTTTCTGTCTGAAGGTTATGAATGATGTGATGAATGATATATTCTGGATTTTGTTTTTCTTCTGCTGACGTTTTAATCCACTGATTTGACTGTTTTTATCAACTCTGTATTTACAGTATATGGGATTAGATTGCTCTCTTTATAAGATGCTGATCCCTCCCTGGTTTATTAGATCAGGAATAAGGCTGCAACTAAGCAAGAGTTTTCAATATCCTTTCATCTATTGATTTTTTTAATACATTTTTTTTACAGTTAAGCAAATCATAGTTTCGTCTATAAAATGTCAGTAAAAGTAAAAAAAAAAAAGGCCAGGGCGACGCCTTCAGATCATTTGTTTTGTAACTTCAGGGATATTCGGCGTAAATTGATTTTAAAAAGCAAGAACACGGCAAATATACACATTTTAGAACCTGTAAAAGCGAATTTTAAAAACATAGAAACGATTTAAAAGATTAATCGATAATCAAAATTGATGGAATTTTGTATTTATCAACTAAATGACTACTCACTTGGAGGAATACATGGCATTTCAATCATCACTCTAACACTGACAGTGCTGTACAAGATGAATTAAGTGTAACATTTTGTTTCACTCATGAAAAGGCCGCATTTTTCTATTTTGCATAATAATAATAATAATAATAAGAGTTGTTTTTCTCCTTTTCAGGCTCTCAGGATGCAGCCCACGACGCCGACACCCTGCAGACACATAAGGTCAGTGCAGATGGATCAATAGCGTGGACGTGCCCTTCCCGTGTTCTGATCATATGTGTGGTGACATGAGATTAGAGGCGGCCGGGTGTGTGTGTGTGTGTGTGTGTGTGTGTGTGTGTGTGTGTGTGTGTGTGTGTGTGTGTGTGTGTGTGTGTGTGTGTGTGTGTGTGTGTGTGTGTGTGTGTGTGTGTGTGTGTGTGTGTGTGTGTGTGTGTGTGTGTGTGTGTGTGTCGGCAACAACCAGCCAGTAGCCCTAGAGGAGCTTCGTGACTCATGCAGTGACAGCGGAGCTCAGTAGAGGGAGTAAATGATTACAGTGAGTCTCAGCGCTGCGCCTCCACATCAGAGGAATGTGACGACTCCTCTCTGCAGTGGCCGCTCGCAGGCACGAGCATATTGCTGCCTGTGCAAGTCCCGGGATGATGAATCGGAGAGATTGCAAATACCTTCACTCTCTGTTTCTGGGGATGAAACCTGGGCTGCCTAATAACCAAAGCAACCATAAATTCCCCCCTCCCCCAGGTATAGCATTTAAAACCCAGGAGACATGATGGCGGGGGCCCCCGAAGGAACACTTTATAAAAACCCGCTCTTATGTGTAAAACATTTAATAAACATTCGATTGTATGAGAATGAAAAGGCTTTGATAGTAAAAAAAAAAAGGAAATCAAATCTGTAATCGGCGCAGTCGACGCACAATGAAGACATTTACATGCACATATACAGTGGGAAACCTGGTTATTCATCTCATTTGATTGATGATTCTTACATTCTCCAGCTTTCTCATCATCCAGATTGTTTTTTTATTCTTTCCACATGCTAAACACATTACGTACACACTTTCTGTATCGCCTTGACTCACCTGCACAGTCTGAGGATGATGGTTCAGTTTGCGGCTGCCTGAACTCTGCCGCATTTGCAACTCTTGCTCGATTTAGCTTCTCCATCTCGATCTTTAGATATGGATGAGAAGAGGAGGGGGGGGGGGGGGGGAGGGGGGGGGTGGATCAGCTGCATTGCGGAAGTCAGACATTCACCTTGTTTTTTGTTTCAGAAAGTGAGTGGAACCAAATGAAATCATTTTGCCTCATTGACTCGTCCCTTCGCGTGTCAATTTGAAGTGAGCAAATGATGAGAAACGATTAGTGTCCGTCCGTCCCCCCGTTTTATCTCCTGTACCAGATCCAGGTTTCTCAAAACACAGACACACAAAATATTTAAGTCTATTTTATGTTCAAACTACCAAAATAACATGTAGATGAACGAAAGACACGGTTTCCGTTGTAACCAGGATACTAGTGTCAATGTAATCACACTCAGTAAGTGATGAAATATTCTCTATACCATTCTGTTTTGTAATAAAGGGAAACGCTGCCATTATTGCAATTTTTTTTTTAAACTGTAAACAGACCAACAGTGTCCTACAGTAGTTTGTTTCATTATTTTCTGACGTCCCCGTCCCGCCTGTGGCGTTCAATCATGCCTCCACTTAAATCTTTTTCAAAAAACAGCTCACAAATATGCTGCATAGTCTTTTTTATTTTGAGGTGCAATAATTTCCTTTAAAAAGGTGGTCTTTGTAGTGTGGGTAAATGTGACTCTAAACTCGGGCTGCAACTAACAATTATTTACATAATCATATTAATCGAGAGATTAATCAATTCATCGTTTGGTCCATAAAATGTCACAAAATGGTGATAAACCAGAAAATATTCACATTTAAGAAGCAAAAATCAGAGAATTAATACTTTTTTTTCCATAAAAACTACTTGAACCGATTAGTCGATTATCAAAATATTTGACGTTTAATTTAGTAGTCGATTACTAATTGATTAACCGTTGCAGCTCTACTCTTAACATTGGTAAATAATGCATTTGTTGAGTATTTACAGCAGCATATGTGAGATCAACACACATAACTGTGGTTTGTGTCCGTGATAATGAAGCAACGTGTCATTGTGGTTCGGCTGGGTTTGGTTCTTTGGACGAGGAGCTCAGGGGGAGGAGATGAATGTATATCAGGCTGTGGATACACACACGATGCTTGTTGGTACCGCAGGATAAATCCATTGCTGATTCATTTTCATAGGACTTTTGACAGAAAAAAACACACAGCAGCGGTCTGGTACTTTAACTAGAGTGAAAAGAATCAATGGTGGATGTTGCGAGCAGACTAAAGGCGGCAGGAGAATGTAGCTCTCTGAGGTAAGCTAAATTTAAGCGAGAGTTGACAGATACTGAAAAAGGAATTGGAGCCATCTGTCTTATTTCCCATTCCTCCCCCTCCTCTCTCCCTCCTTTCCCCCCACTTGCTCCCTCTTTCCTCTTCATCTTCCCCCCCCCCCCGCCTGTCAACCCTCTTTTTTTCTTCTTCTCCTTCTCGCTCTGTCTTCCTGCCCTCACTCCCTCACCCGCGTTCAGGTCGTGTCATGTCATCAATATGGCTGACGGACAGACTATGTCTCACTCTCCTGTCAAAACATGCAAAATAAACTGTAAATGAAGCTCAGGTGCTCAGGTGCTCATCTTCCTCTCCCGTGGTCTTTGTACCCGTCAGGTGTCCCACGTGTTAAATGTGGCCTACGGAGTGAGTAACCTGTTCCCCGATCAGCTGGTGTACAAGACGCTCCAGATCCTGGACGTCCCGGACACGGACATCACCTCATATTTTGGGGAGTGCGGCGCCTTCATAGACCAGGCGCGAGAAGAGGTACACGCACGCACGCATGCACGCACGCACACTACAAGCAATACAAACTGTACCTTTAACAAGAAGAGTCTTGCAAACTTCAAAGTTTGCTTTTTTGTTGGAGAAAATCTCAGCAGATCCAAGATCTGCACGCTGGCTATATTCTGTCTGTAAATTTTTTTTTTTTTTTTTATTGATTTCAAAAATCCTGCTGTTGGTTTAGAAAGCACCGAATGGTTTAGGGCTAAAGTAAACATTTCTGATCTGCTGGTTGAAAACATCGCAGCAGCGTTCAGTTTGTTTTTCAATGCACCACATATCTGAGACGCACCGACTCCCAGAGAAGACCTGCAGCTCTCACTTCCTTTCAGTCAAGGCTGAAAACTTTTCTGTTTGGCCACTCCCTTTTATCAAAACCAAAAGACACACACGTCTTTACACTGCACCGTAACTTTTTCCTCTTTTAGTTTCTACTGATCTCTTTTTTAATGTCTATCTAATATGCTCTTTCACACAATCCTTTATCACACCTCCACTTTTGTGCTGATGATTCTTACGTGAATTGCCTCGTTGTTGAAATGTACCATACAAATAATCTTGCCTTGCCGTTAGAGTTGGAGTTTCACGTCTGAGTATGACGCCACTCCCAGTGACTACATTACTTGCAACCGGTCCCGGCTAAGACGCAGTTCAGCGTGTAAGCCCCCCCCCCGTTAAACGACAAATTGTCATTTCTCTCAATCTGTCTTTGCACAGACAAAACAAACGAGATACAGCATATTATTTAACGAGCTTCAGAGGAGGTGCTTGTAGGTGGATTTTGTGTGTGGAGAGAGAGAGAGAGAGAGAGACGGCCTGTTTCCAATCTGTATTCTAAACTAAGCCGACTGGCTGTAGCTCCGTATTTACCTCACAGACACGAGATTATCTCAGTCAGTTTCGTGGTGTAAAAATAAAATAATATCCTTTAGGTCAAAATCAGCAGGGCTATCATCAAAGTGTGCCGAGAAACCTTTCAAAGTAAAAGCAGCCGTCAGTCCTGTGTGTTTATGTGGTGTATAATTGGATTAATGTACATCAGAGGTTTTCACAGGGAAGGGGGAAAGTAGGTTCAGGGGAGGCTCAGTGAATGAAAGTGGAGAAAAAAAACTGATTACATTAGTTATTACGTTAGTTATTGGAAAGGCGATCTGGTGGGAAAGCTTAGACGCATGTGATGTGGTTCAAGAGATTCCACTGTTCACTGAGAGTCAGACACTAATAAGGGGCGTCTTTTTTTTTTAAGTATCTGTGTAGTCTCAAGTTATGGCCGACGGCAATATCAGGCTGTCGAGGCTCAAATGTTTAGTGTCTGTCAAAAAAGAAAATGGTTATGATCTGAGGAATCGTGCAGAACCAGGCAAATGAACTAAGAGCGTCGTCTGGGGGGAGGCCCACAGGCTCAGACTTTGGGGGAAAAAAACTAATACATTTTTAGTTTTTCTTCTATAGGCAGCTTTTAAATGTTTCTAGTTTGTTGAAGTAGAGATGATTATGACTACTTGCCAACTTACTGCTGAATATTCAAATGCAATCGGGCAAATGTGTTGGGGTGAAAAGTACAATATCTCCTTTTGGAATGTAGTGGAGGTAAGGTCTGAGTAGCTTATCTTAAAATCCTACTCTGGTAAATGCATGTTGTCATTTGTAGACGCAGACACATAAATACAAGACGTAGACAAACACCCGCGGTAGAGTTTCGTTGTTCTACCAGGTAAAAAAAAAAAACCAACAGAAAAAAGGTGTCAAATCCACTTAGACCTTTCTGGATCCACTCTCTCCCAGGAGGCTCGTGCAGCCTCGAAATGCCTTCTTTTATATCTGCTGGCTAATTCAACATGTCAGTGTGCACACGCAGCGCTTCTGCCGCCGCCGCCGCCTCACCGTGATGCATGTACACACATCCAACGGTGGGTTATCTGCGGGCCCGGCACAAAGACGAGGTGGGTGGTCGGAATACCCATTAAAAGAGCACGCTGGGGTCATTTCATGTTGAAAGTCAAAAGGGTTTTTCTGCTCACACTTTGTTTCCCCCCTCCCCTCACATGCGGCATGTACAGGGATTATTTCCTGGTAGAGACTGACTGGCATTTCTATCTCTGCGTGTGTGTGCGTGTGCGTGTGCGTGTGTGTGTGTGTGTGTGTGTATGTGTGTGTGTGTGTGTGTGTGCGTGTGTGTGTGTGCGTGTGCGTGTGTGTGTGCGTGTGTGCGTGTGCGTGTGTGTCAGGAGATTGACCGTAAGCAGAACATAATGTGATGTGAGCACTGATATGAAAACACTCAGCCCGGGCGCAATGAAATAACAGCAAAACAAGAAACTCTGACAAAACCAAATTAAGTCCCCATGTTTGCTGTGATGGATTATCTAGCTCAGGCAATTTTTGGCCTGTAGAAGAAGTTGAAGTTTCCTGTTTTATTCATTTTGTTTGTGTATTTTTGCCGAGGAAGGAAAACAACACCTGATGTGCAACTGTACAGACCTGCAGACACCGCCACAAATATTACAGAGGAGCGGAGAGAAAGACGCGTAATAGACTGATATGATTCTCTGTATATTCTATATGTGCTTCACTTGATTGCATCTCCCCCCCCCCCCCGAGGAACCGTCCGATTGGATTACGGCACAAATAACAGTGATAGCATGTCAATTACAGCGGCAGCAAAGGGCTGTGTGTGCGCGTGTTCGGCCAATTTCAATCCTCTGCACCTCGATGGGTATTGACTGACACGCCAGAAGAAAATCCAAACGTGTCCTGTGAACAGTTTCTGTTCGGCACCGCTTCAGACGTTATGGGAGGTGAAGGGAGGCGCCATGTTTAATATAAGAGACAAATGTGTCAATGCGCCGAGCCGCCGAGCGGAGCGGAGCCGTGGGCCTGCACGCATTGTCTAAAGATGTGGCTGGAATTTTAAAAGTTTACTTTCAGCCAGGCACTCTAGGCAGTAAAATAATTACATCAGCATTAATATTAATCATATCGCAGATTTTTGCCGCATACACGCACGCACACACACACACACACACACACACAGATTTGTTCTTGCACTACGTGCTCTGTCTAATGCTGCTTTTATAGATGGGGGGGAACCAGAAATTACAGATTTTTAATGAGTTATTAAATGCCTCTTCAAGCCCGACCCACATCAGCGTGGTGAACTCTGCACCCACCTATTAGAACATGTTTCATATTCTTTACATAACAAAGAGCCATGTGGATAATTTAATAGTCAGATACAAGCCTCTGAAATATATATATACTACAACTGCTATACAATGGAGGTGAATATATCTACAGTAACCATGGTGTTGCTTTATGAATAATTGAACTTTCTTTGAATTCATTAGGTTGCAATATTGCACAGGGAACGTTAAGTTTAAATTGGGACGAGTCCATGTTTCTTCTCAGGTTTTTTTTTCCTTAGCATGACCACTTGAACCAGTTGAATTCAAGACCGGGATTTCAGACTTTGACCCGTTCTCCCGTAGGTCAATGCTGCATTTACGACATATCATTCAAATCATAATCACGAGCAGCCAAGAGGGAAAAACCTTCACGTCGGCCGAGGGAATGTCTTTCACTTTGTGAAAAGATCTACAGACATTTAAAGAAACTGTTGGTAGAAGACACTGCCAGTTAAATGAAAATAAAAATGCAATATTTACAATGACATAACAGATTTATAATCTTCTCTTTCCGCAGGGCGGCGTGGTCTTGGTCCACTGTAACGCCGGCGTGTCGCGCTCCTCCTCCGTGGTGATTGGCTACCTGATGTGGAGGGAGGGGCTGCCGTTCGGCGATGCGTACAGCCAGGTGAAGCAGGCGAGGCCCTCGACTCGCCCCAACCCCGGATTCTACCGGCAACTGCAGAACTACAAAGCAGGGAGTGTGCAGCTCTGCGTACAGCGGCTGGACTACGAATCTAATTAAAATCTGACTATACATTGTATTTTTTTCTGTATGCCAAATGCCCAGTGTGTCTTCAGTGTCTAATAAGTGTAAAAAATAAAAAATAAAAAGCTACAAAGCCATTCTTATTAGAATTGTTGCCGCTGCAGTCTCTTACTTTCTTCGCAGTTCATCTTGTTTTCTAATTAAAGACGTTCCAGCTTCTCTTGCAGGTTCAACTCGCTTTTCTCTCCTAAACAGGCACAAACAGCTCCACCATCAATTGTGATGACGAACCTCGCCGCAGCGTTGTCTCCTTCTCAATTCCACAACTTTGCAAAAGGTGACGCGTTAACTTCGCTCCCTTGAAATAATTAGATTGTAATTAGCTAGTTAGATAACTGGGGGGGAGGGGGGGGGGGCCCAGTTGGTTTACATTCTAATCAACAAACGCCACTGGGACGAGCTGCTAACACTTCACACTCCCCCAGCACACAAAGGTGTCGTGTCCATAGTGGAAATCAAGTCTGCAGTGTTTATTTGTTCAACCAGCCGAGATCATTTGCGGATGATTATAGTTTCTGATTAATGTCGAAGGTGTCGGGAGTCAAAACGCCACGTCTATAAAGAAGGAGATGTTCCGCACACTTGGCTGTGTTCAATTCAAATACATGAATCCAAATCCAGACATAAAACAGAAAATACACGCTCTGGGATACAAACTGAGGTGTAATCTACAGTTGAAATGAAATAAGGCTTTGCCTCAATGTAACAAAATGACTATAATTCATCTTCAGTTATGAATAATACCAGTGACTGTGTGATTCTGTGTGTGTGAGACTTCACCTGCTGCTTGGATTTGTTTGCCTTGTGCGTGTAGGAGAAGCACCGGCAGTGGGTGGATCTTCAGCCACGCTCGTTGCCGTGTTGCTACAGGGAAGGCGACGTCCGTCTGTCGCTGCGCGGGTCAGTTGACTCGCCCTCTTGGGCCCAGAGCCAAACGCCTCAAAGACGAACGAGGGGATGAGCCATGGAGGTTAAGCACAGATACCAGGGAGCCCTTGACTTTTCCTCTACCACTGACCCGTTTGGTGTTAAGTGAAATGTTACAACAAACCTGGAACAGATATACAGGATGACACTCCAAAATGTAACAACCTCGGTGTCAGTGACTAACGGCGTCCCACACCGTTAGTCACTGACCATGCAGTTTATTCCCTTCATTCTATGCCAAAACATTATATCACTATGCAAAAGACGCCTCAGCACATCATCCTGATGTATCCTCCGCTCAAAAGAGACATTTGTGGGGGGGGGGTTTCTGTTCTCGATGGAGAGAGCCGCCTCGTCCCCGTCGTGGAAATGCAGCTTGTGTCCGTTTGTGTCAGCTGCAGGCTTCCATCGCTCGGTGGAGGTGGAAGGGTGGAGGTTGGTCATGTGCCAGAGTCTTGGATGAGGAGGAGGAGGAGGAGGAGGAGGAGGAGGAACGTTCTTCTGCCAAATGTGTTGCAATTCCTACCGGCCCCATAAAGGTCATAGATTATTTAACACCCCTTTAAAGTCACGGACTGATCGCAAAGAGCAGTGCAGTGCCACTGTTAACATAAATATCCGGAGCCCTTGGCTTTGGTTGGTCCCCCCCCAGTAAATGTGCACTGCGCTCCACCATAAACACACAACTCCTGCCTGTTACGGACTTAAGCTTTGAATAACAAGGCAAATAAAAACACTGAACCAGTGTCTGACTAATGGCCCCGGTGCCAACGTGCAGTCTGCGACGACGGCACTCGAGTGTCGGGGAGTTTGGCCTTTTCTTTGGTGTATCGCTGAAGAGTGTCGGCTCCGGAGCCAACTGGGTTTCCCCCCCTGACATTTTTGTGACATTTCACCGTCTGGATGTGACGGCCCACAGCCCGGCACAAGCTGTCCCATCCTGCAGGGTCTCTCGGGGGGTCCGACCACCGTCTCATCGTCTGTGCAGTGCCTGAATATGAGCGTTAATGTGCGAGCCAGGTTACATACAGGATGATGAATACTTTCCCCCCAAAGCAGCGCAGTGTTATCTGGCCTGTTGGTTTTCATTACATCTGATGAGCTGCAGGAGTGAACGACGGAGCGAGCGTGTGTGTGTGTGCGTGTGCGTGTGTGCGTGTGTGTTTGCTTGTAAAACCATCCCACACATACAAGTCACATCGTCCAGGCACAAACTGGACAAAATGAGAAAATGTCTCGACATTATGAGCACATGTGCCCGAGAGTTCGCCATCTGCATTCAGAAAAGAGCACATTCTCACGTGTCATCGTCGCATGTAGATCCGATGTAAATGTTTATGCAAATCTGCGAATTAAACTCAGTTAATTGGCCGGGGATGCTCATCTTTGCAGTCGGCGGTTTAGCTCTGTGTGTCGGTGAGAGCGGGCCTCGTTTTCCGGCGCTCTCAGTAAGTGCAGGATGCAGATGCTTGACAAATTAAGGGATAATAATGAATTTAATGAATTAAGGGAGAGCCGTAGGGAACAACGGGTGACAGGATGGTTTGATGAGTATTGAAAAAAAAATGATGCTCCAGTCTGACTTTCTATTTTAGCCCATATCTTACTATTCTATCCCTGTTTATCTATTTATATACTATGAATACTGTACATTCGACTGTTCATTTTACATGTTATTTGCTCCTGAAGATACAAAGGGTTTCACACAGCTTAAACAGACTCAGCTCGGTGGAATCTATTCAAAGTTATACATACTGTACATGTTTTTTAGATAAATAAACAATATGGTAGATGCAGGGCACATTGTCTCTGACTGACGGACACATACCTCCCCCAAGGCTAACGCCCTATCATGCCATGTTAAAGAAAGGTAAAGAAAAATGACTGGACGGGCCGAATTATCCGGATCCGTCCAAAATTGAACTGGTTCTTCCATGGGTCATGCCCCATCCCTCCACAAAATGTCATTGGTTCCTTACTTTTTGAAGGCCTAATAAGTCCTGGATCAAACCGCACTAAACTACACAAACTCATAGAACCATGAATCATTCCCTGGTAAACTTGTGAAAATGTTTTCAAAAAAAACCAACCCTGCCTGATCTTAAAGGAAGTGAAAAAAGATTCCAGGATCCGCGCTTAATTTGATGGTGTTCGTTCTTGGCCCTCGGCCCCTCTTTCCACCCCTCTTTTTGCGTTACCCTGCTGAAGAACAAAGAAACCGACAAACTAACTGCAACGAAGACATATCCTCCTCGGCGGAAGGCACCGAAGCAGCTCTGTAGGTTCTCACCAAGACCGGTGTCGGTTCATCTGTATGTCCCACACACCTCCGGACGCGTGACAAGACACTTCCACATTCATCCGCTCTTCCCCCCGTTGGAAAACATCTGCTCACTAATAAACTGCGGTGAAGCCTTTTTTCCTTTTCCCCTCTTTGTCTCCTTAAATGTGCAGATAGTGAAAATGAATTGCCCCACATTAGCATGAGTTCCATAATTTGTTTCCCTGTGGGTGTGTATGTGATATATTAATAAATAACCCCGGCATTCGTTGAACACACAGTGTTATTATCGTACTTATTTTAATGGTTTCCTTCTTATCTCCTCAGCCCCCCCCGAGCACGACTCATAATCCACCAGCAAACCCACATTATCTTTCCATGCACCCAAAACACAACCCCCCCCCAAAATAATGCCTACATAAATCTTAACATGGTGTGAGGGACACGAGGAAAAAATGTAAATATATAAATGTAAAACAAATTTACACAAATAAAACCAAATGTGCAGTATAATAAACCAATGTTCGGGATACAAGAAGAATTGAACGCGGAGTGAAAAAGTTGGGATGTTTCTGTGTGAAATTAACCTGCCAGAAAATAATACGTTTTTTTTCACACATGCTGTGATTGTTTCAGATGAGAATTACCAAAATAGTAAGTGTGACACCCTCTGTAAACCTCATCAATGCTGAATAAAGTAGAAGTAAAAACTCCCAACAAACCCTCCCTTCTGATGATGAACTTAAAGTTAATGGGTTGTGCACTTTTATGGGATATTGCAAATTTGCTGTGAGCTGCAGTCGAGCGTGTGCAGCGAAGCGTCGCAGGTTGTCCTTCTTGCAAAAGGTCGTGAGGTGCACTTTAACTTAACAAGGTCCAGCAGCGATGTGCGATCACCAGGAGGCACAGGAATATTAAAGAAAACTGCATCATCTCAAAAACTGCTGCTAAGTATATATATATATATATATATATATAAAACACACACTTTTATCTTGTTCACAATTATTATCATTATGAAAATGATGATGAACTTTTTGAACCACCTATAATATATGTGTAACATATATAATATCGCCGACGCATTGTGAAGTGGGCGGCATGATGCGAAAGCAAAACCGGACGCAAGAAAAGTTTTTTGATTCATGTGGATGCCACCTTTGAGTCCAGTGTCCAGTTATTATGATCGATCCAAGACAAACATCCTCCCTGTGGGGTCTTTATCGCTTTAAGATAATGTCGCCTGACTTCCTCGTTTGCTCCCGCCAGAATCACAGAGGCTCGAACGTAAATATTCTTCTTGCCACAAGCGGGCGAAGACGAGTCAGTCATTTGTTTGAAGGCCTAAAACAATCTATGTCCAAGTTCCTGCACCTTGTCTTCCTCCACCTGGTGCCTTTTAACTCTGACCTCCATCTTTCCCTCAACTGCTGCAATGTAAAATTGATGCAGTTGAATCAGGGAGACGGAGACCGTGGACGTCTTAAGCGGTAAAAGTATTTATTACTAGAGCTCAAAATATTGAGGAGGATTTCTGCTTTGTTACACAGATCAACAAGTGGTCAGTGCATCAACAAGTGGTCGGTGCATGGTGTCCCGAAAACCTCCCGAGTCCCGTCAGAGTGATGTATTGAACTTATAGTTGGCTTTCTCCAACTATAACCGAGAAGTTGCCTTAACTTAACCGGCCTTTATCCATAGAGATAGTAAACCAGATAATGCTCATAAAAATCCTTCAGCAACGAGATGACAAACATCTTTTTTCTACATTAAGGTATGTGAATTCCCTAGTTGTTGTTTTTCCTTACCTGCCTCTTCTTTAGAAAGGATTTTTAGCAAGGAAAACTAAAAATAGCCCAACTGTGGTGCGTGACACCTTAACTTTTTGTGGATCCCTTGAAGATTGAGTCAATTTTGACCCTCGGGAAAAGTTAAAGTGGGCACGGCGGTGGATTTGGAACCGGAAGATGGAGTTCTCGATGCTTGGAAACAAACCCTTAAGATACAGCCTTTTGAATTTAGGACCAGCAAACTTTGCTTCGAATCAAAGTTCAAAACTCTGACCAGAAAGGTGGGACTGATAAGAGGAACATTGAGGTAGACAGAGCATAAAAATGGAGGAATTACCCGTTTCGGGAGCTTTCCTCTAAGTAGTGGACTCAAAATTCGCCGCCTCTAATTGTGCAGTTGTGGAGACGTTTGTCTCCTACACTCGGGTTTTACTCCTCCCCAAAGATAATAAGAACCAAAACAAGGTTAGATACAGATGGAAGGGATTAACTGGAGGGCAACAAAAACCTCAGGTGGAATAACTCACTCTGCCCCCTCGGAGATAGAGGAGCCCAGTCTTAAAAGCCTCGTGGATCAGAGGACTGTAAATTCTCTGACTAAACTGAACTGTAATTTTTCTTATGGATTAAAAGACTGATCCGTTTTGGCTCGCGAGCTGAGGAGTAGACGTCCGGAGAGCTCGACGTACCTAAACGGCTCTGTCGTCTTTTGGGGATCTGGAGGCTGTTTGACATGCCTTTATTTCTTGCCATCTTGATTCCTGTGATTCTCTGTGTGAGTCAGCTCCGTCCCGCCTGCCTGCCCAGCTTCTTTCTGGCAGGAAGCGGAGATTCGGTATCTGCCTTTCACTGGCCTCCCATCGAAAAACTGATTGTACGGTTCTGTTTTCTTTCTTTATTTTCCCCCAACGCATGCTGCTTCATATCTCTGACCTCTTCTACTGCTATTCCATCAGAGATCTTCTGCTGAAATCACTCTCTGGTCCCAGACCGCTCCCGTGTTCTCCTTTGACCTACTGTGCTTGTTTCCTGAACATGCAGCATATTTGCAGCGGATTCGTGGGGTAAACTGGGGATTTGTTTGAAACCTTCCTGATCTCTTGGTTATAAAGCTGTGATGTTGCCTCGTCCTCCGATCAACATGAAACATGGGGGAAAAAGTTTTGTTTTGGTGAATTCTTTGCAACGCTTTGGTCAATTTGTGGATTTAAAGGAGACATATTATGCTTTTTTTCAGTTTTGCCCTTTCCTCTGCTGTGTTATGTACATTTTTTGTGAATATAAAAGGTCGGCAAAATAAAAAAAGTCGGCAGAAAGCTCCCGAAACGCCTCGTCAGCTGTCCGGGCGATACTTCTATAATATGGTGACATCACCATTTTATGGAAGTTTATGAAGCACGTCTAGTGGTTAGTCTGGCACGCCCCCAACAAAGCCGGTTAAAGCAAGAGCGAGAGAAGTTCCTACGCGCGCTGGGAGCGGTTGACCAATCACAACAGAGTCGGGCCAGCTGGCCAATCAGAGCAGACTGTGCTTCGATGGGAGGGAGGGGCCTTAGAGAGACGGGAGCTAAATCCAAGTGTTTCAGAAAGAGGAGCTGCAGGAACGGACAGTCTGAGGAAACTGATGTGTTTACTGAACAGTAAAGCATGTGAACCTTCTCAACTAATAACCCAAATTAAAATGATGAACATGAATATGAGCATAATACGTCTCCTTTAATCAACAAAACCCCAGTAACATTGAATGTTCACTGTTTAATGATATGCCGCTAAACTAAAAAAAACTATTTTGAAAGAACACATGAAAGTTCACAGTGTGGGATAGAACTACTGCATATGTGGAGACATTTTTTTTATAAAAACCCCTTTGTGGCTCTGGAGGGAGCAGTGTAAAGACTGATTAAATATTGGTTTGGTCTGAAGTCTGCAAATTTGATAAGGAAAATAAAATCTAGGGGTGTGGGGCAAGAAAGACGTTAACTTACCGGACCTCTGTAGCCCGGAACCTCATCTCTGCCTCGGGCCCGAGGACGGAGACGACATTAGCTGCCACTATAGCGTAACACACAGGAATCTACTGGAATTACATTATGAGTAATGTAGGTGCCAGGTTTTTGACAAGGAAGAAGAATGTGCGGAATAAAAAAGAGACAGTTAATGTGGTCCGGCCGCATCGATTCCGATGGGTTTTTCTTTTCAAACCGTCCATCCCGGGTCTGACGACGTTATAGCAGTGCGGTGCAGAATCGGTGAATTAATCTTTTAAGGTCAGGTTATGTTAATTGCAGGTCCGTGAAGACTTGCACACTCCAGATTCCTGCTGGAGAGTTGGACCAGCTACACACCCATCCACTCCACCTCGATCTCTACAACCTTACTTTCTGCCTCACATAATAAATGACACACTATCCCCCCCCCCCCCCCGCACTGGCAATGAACGTTGGCACTGGTTGTAAACCCATTTGATGTATGATCTGCCACCGTAATGATTAAAGTTTAGGCAACTCCATCTATCGGGTCAAAGTCGAGAAAGGTCACGGTTTGAGTCAGAAACTTTTCTTGGTTAAAGCGGACTAGACAACTCTTTGGCCCATCACTTGTCATTATGATGCTAAAACTCCCTGTGAGCTTTTGCATTCATCATGTCATTTTCGTGGCCACCAGGACGCGTTAATTTCGCGGAAAAATTACGAGTTTTCTTTACAAAGGAACCTATTGTGCAATCAAAACAAAGAGGAGAATGGCTCTCTCTCGCTATCTATCCCCGGTGATGGAAGTGGCAGACGGTGGACAGCCGCATTGAGAAAAACAACTCGACCTCGCAAGAGAAAAAGCGTCCCGTTGATGGAGCGACAGAAGCAGGTGAGCAAGGAGGGTGAACCTCAGACGACCTCAGAGACTCGAGATCCAGGCCTCAAAAACAGCATGCACTTTGTTTTCTTTCTACTGGAACAGTGAGCAACACAACAGCCTATACTTACTTGTAATACTGCACTTTTAACTCAAGGTCATTTGTTCAAATTGGGACCTTTACGGTTGTTTTCTGCTTTGGACAGTAGCCAGGCTGCTGGCGTTGAGTTAGCCATGATGCTAACGCTGCCGCTACAAAATGAGGCAATCTGTTTTTCTCCAAAGCGGTGTCGACAACTTCCTCAGGAGCTCCGAGGAAAAGTACCTGCGTCCTTACCGGCGTCCCGCTACCGCAGCGTCTTCTACCACGATGACCAAACCACAATACCACCTGGAACCACTAGGGGGCGCCAACGTTGTCTGTTTACGTCTTTAAGCATGTTACCTCCACGTCTGTTAAAGCTGCTATGATCAACGTAATAATAATCACAGAGATTAATCACCGGATGCGGCAGCTCTTCTTAGCTCTGCAGAGCTCTCGGCTTATTATTCGCATTTCTTTCGTGGCTTTTGTGCCTTTATTAGAAAACGAAAAGTGGTAGAGAGACAGGACTTACGGGGGAGGGTCTGGCCAGCTGGGGGCATACATGTGGTTTGTACCCTAACCCTTGGCCTATCAGGTCGCCCCATTCTACTGTTTTGGTTGTTCAGTCCACAACTTTACTGTTTTCGGTTCACTCTGCTCACGGCACGCATCAGTTCTGTTTTCGGCTGTTAAAGAAAAAGACAAAAATACATCTATAGAAGCGCTGCCTGCCCAGTCAGTGATTCGCTGGTGAACACAGTGCAGCGTTTAGTCGCTACAATCGGAGTAAAACAGAGGAGCGACTGTTGGACTTAGCGTTTATCAGCGGGGCAGAGACACAACTCCAACTGAATGCTAATGTTGCTTTGTGTGTGTGATGTGCAAACAGGCAACTGTCTCCCATGAAACCTTGAAAGTGGATCATATGTCAGTGCTGTGTTTGCAGCTCGTCCCTGCTGCACCCACTCCAACCCCCCCTCAAAAAAATCTATTTATACAGGTTTAAAGTCAGACGAGGGTCAAAATTCACACAGCTGCCTTTTGTATTACGGCCTTTGTCTGGGATTTAATCTTTGATGAATTTACCTATTTGTCCATGTATCTGAACCCAACTTACTCCGCGTCAACACACTTGTCCATTTGTGTGCTTTTTAAATCATCTTTATTTGCTATTCATTCTTTTTTTTCATTTGCATTTAAAAACCCGCGACAGCAGGAGAATCAGGATTATTTAAGTGACACATCTGAAGCGCCCTTGAGCTAGACACTGAATCACTGCCGGCTCACGGTCATGTTTATATTTAATCACGTCCTTCCGTGTAAGGATTAATTAAGTGTGCCGACTTTAGTGATCGTCTGCATGCAAAACATAAAGAATGCTACATACTGTACAGTACCTCCTGCTGTTTCACCTTTATCCCTCTTTGTGTGTTCCCTGCTTGCCAGTAGGTGGAGCTTGTCTCCTTTGGCTTGAGAGAAAGAGGGAAGGAGGGAGAGAAGGAGATGATTAAAGGGAGAAGAAAGACGGCGGGAGGAGAGACAGGGAGCGATGGAGGGAGGGAGCGGAGGGGCTGGGGATGGAGAGGGTGGGAGGAGAGAGCAAGCGTCAGCACTCCATGCGTTAAAAGGGCAGATGGTAACCGCGGGTAACTGAGGAGCAAACCACTCTGCTGGCCACAGAGCAAGAGATCAGCAGAGAGAGAGAGAGAGAGAGAGAGGGACGGAGGCAGGAGGCAGGAGGCAGAGGGAGGAGAGCGAGCACATGCAGCGCAGCAGAGGAGAGGAGAGGAGCATCTGAGAGGAAGCTGCACGCCTGCAGACAGAGGGAGGAGAAGACTGAGTTCTTCTTCTCTGCACTAACAAGGAGGCAGAGAGCAGGAGGGGACGAGCAGAGAGAAACAAAGACGGGGACGGGAGACAGAAAAGAAAGTATCCCCCCCCCTTCCACTTAGGGAGACACAGAAGACGAGGAGGGGGGAAGAAAAACAAAAGGGGGTTTGGAGAGATTGTGAAGTGAGGAGAGGGAGGGAGGCGGCGGACGGGAGAGAGTTGGAGGAACTGCGAGACTGATCAATGAGCAGCTCGCATTTTTTGGGAGGGGGGGGGAGAAGAAATTTAGACTCAGCAAGAAAGCGAGAGCGAAGTGACGGGAGGGAGGGAGTCAATGGCAGGGAAAGACTGATGAATGAGAGATGGGAGCACAACCTCTGAAGAGGAGAGGAGTGACAGGGACACATTTGAAGGGGGGACGCAGGAATCTGACGGCAGGCGACTTTTGGGGATAAGAAAAAGCGGGGAGAGTAAAAGAAAAAGACTCGGCGGCGACAGGGGAGGGAAGGGAGGAGCAGCGGAGGGTGAAATATTTAAAAAGAGACGGAGGCAGAGTCGAAAACTTAAGAGAAGAGAGAGAATAAATCAGAGCGGGGCTCCTCCTTTTTCCTTTCTTCCGTGCCGCTTCTTCCCTTCCGCGACTTTACGAAGCAGAGATGACATGAGGGGAGCGCGAGAAGGTTGAGGAGGACCGAAGAAGAAGACGGAGGAGAGGACGCAGTCCTCGAGACTTTTTTTGCTCTCCACATCCAAAAAGAGAGAGACAAAACATCATAGATATTCCGAAGCACATGAATCCAAACTACGTCCAATGGCGTGCTACTACATTGTGATCAGTTCCACCCACCTGCGTGACGGACAGCTGAGGAGCATCAAGGGGGTGTTCAGAGGACCAATAGGAGCCAGCGGCCAGCGGAACGCGGTAAGGCCTCGAGTCCGACGGCGGCTGTGCAGCAGGGAAAAAGGAAAGCGCTTTTATTTTGAAAACTTTAGATCGTGGTTTCCTGAGATCCAAGCCTGTGATGGAAAGACTCGAGTGCGCGTGTGTGTGTGCGCGTGCGTGTGTGTGTGTGTGTGTGTTGGCGAGAGAGATTTCTTTTTCTTTCCTTCTTTCTCCTGCATCGAACACAATCCAGGAAGTCATTAGCTCTACATCAGCATTTCTTGAAACCCACTGCCACTCACTTGATTGTCAGCTCCTTAATCATTGTGTTTCTCCCAGTTAATTAATTGCCACTTCCATTAGGTTAATTGACTCGGTATTGGAGGCATAAAGACGCGGATGGGGGGGAGGCTGCACAGGGTCCCGTTCCTCCTCTTGCACCGGGAGAGCTCCCCCGGCTCCACGTCCGCACTCAGCAAATTTCTTTTGTTGCCTTCTTTTCAGTGTTCAGTATCAGCAACATGCCGGACGTGATCTTTGAACACACAAATGCACCTTTGTTCTTAGCTTGGCGGAGCACTTGCGGTCCTGCACAGCAGGAGCCAGACTCACACGCGCGTTTTTCTCCACACTGCAATTGTAGATTTCACCGCCTACAATTTGTCCGAATTTGTGTTCGGCACTTCTTGAAGTCAAAATGACTGAATCTCTCGAGTCAAGTCGGTTAAGATCTTTCATTCCAGCTGGAAATCAACTCCAGGGTGATGACATTTTGCCGCGTGGAGTCCCCCGAAAGCCGCGCGAGAGGACCGGAGCCGACCGGACCGCCTCTTCCTCACTTAAACCTCGTGCTCCGTCCTCGCTGAGCCGGGGGGGGGGGGGGGGGGTTTCTTTCTTTCTGCCCCGGCAAACGTAATTACAGCCCTTGTGGAGACGCACCAAAGAAATTCCTGCAGGCTTCAAAGAGAGGCGTCGCATGAGACGCTCGGGAGGTTGCGTAAGGCCAGCGCTACACGCGGCTCATTAGACGTGAAGCGCTGGCTTCTGCTTCTACAGGCAATGAAAATCACATGTATTCATTTTCATCAGGGTCAAATTTGAATCAAAAGCACAAACTTTTAGACGGGAAAAACATTCAAAAACAAGCGTTGGCCGATATGAAGTCGTCGTCGGCACAAAGGGCGGCGCAGTGTTTGTCTTTTTCGCCCGGCCACTTTGCCCCGTGTGTCAGGTCATATTTCACGTCCACCTATGTCAATACTTTTAATAACCCACCCATAAATCATGCGTTATGGTGACGCGTCACGGTGAAATGATGGGGCTATAAGTCTCCGGGAGGGACCGGGCCTGTGCAGTAAATCAGCGTCCGACCTCACCTGTAATTAAGTGGAAGGCTCGTGATCGGAGCCCGCGGCTCCTCGGCTGCTCTGCGCTGCTCTTCTTAAAGTGTGGCCACGAAAAAAAAACAAAGGGGGGGGGAAGACAAAACTTGGCATTGCATGATGTTGGACCTTTTCACTGACACGTGAGTGCTGCTTCATTCGGCCAGTTGAAGAAGAGAGATGAAAATAAGCTTTTGGCACAGTTCACGTCACGAACCTCATATTTTTATGGACTGTGTGTGTGTGTGTGTGTGTGTGCGTGCGTGTGTGTGTGTGTGAACTAGAATGAGATGCAGAAGTGCCTCTGACCACATCCCACAAAACAAACTTCGGAGACTCCGGCGGATGAAGAATCACCTCATGACTTGATCTTTTTGGCAAATTTAAAAATCAATAGTTCTTAGGGATTCAGCACGGCGGCATCATTCATCAGTGTCTTATAGGAAAAACCATTATCACCAACATCACTGCTACGACAATAGAAATAAAAGAACAGGTTTTTCCTGTGGTTTCGGGATTAACGCTGATCGGGAGGGAGGTCATGGTTTGGGGTAGAATTAGAGCGTTGTTAAAGTTATGAGGCGCCCCCGTTGTCATGGTTACATGAATAACCAATTGGTGGAGGAAATGATTGTGGGCTTTAAAAAAAAAAAAAAAAAAAAAAAAAGGGTTGTATATCAATCAGTCTTGGGCAGTAACGCATTATTTTTCAATATCTTTCAGCGATATTATCATTTTTTTATTCAGCATCAGTTTATTATTTCTTTCTCTCACTTCAAACACAACTTATTTACATTTGTATGATCATATATCATTTGCTATATGACATCTTTTCTTGTCCAAAGTGCTTCTGTTGAGTGAAACCTGGCTCTTGTGACGTGACAAGTTCTCTTTCCTCCAAACATAATCCTGTCAGTAATTACGTTGCCAACACAACGTCTCATTTTCTATTTCCACTGCGCTAAATAGAGAAAAAGGTGTAGGTGTGGAGGCTCAGGAGTTGTTTCACATCTCTTGACAGAGCTGATCTGAGTAATTAAAGCGAGGCAGCAAGTGATGCTTTTCAGTCTAATTGCTCCTGCCGCTGATAAAGTCACATCAGTAGTATGATGAAAAAAACTCAACCATCGTCAAGTTACAGTGATCACGTTCATCATCTGCTGCTGGAAGGAAACAAACAGTCCAACATTTTGTCGTCAATGTCGAAACCCCCCGTGACGTCACCTGTTGGTTTTTGAGCGTTATGAAGCCTCGAGTTTCGCATTTGGGACTTTTTGGAAACCCGACATGAGTATTTGGGGCGTGTGGTCTGACTGACAGCTCGTCCACTGCGCGCCCCACCTACACCTGCAACCATGCACCGATTGGACGATACCGGCTGTCAATCTCGCTGCATCCCCGCGACGTTGCTTTATCGTCTATTTGACTCTAAATGGGATTAAAATTTACAAAACCAACATCACGCTGTATTGAAGAAGACTTTTGAGGCTAGAGATCAAAACCACAAACTCCTCGGGAAAATGTTTACTGATGTTATAAATGTAATGAGAAGTAGAGTCATTTTCTCATAGACTTCTATAGAAACACCCAGTGGAGTCGCCCTCTACTGGTGATTCCAGGGAACACAGGCTTCAGGCACGTCCGCATTGGCTTCATCTTCCGGACCTGGAAGTCTAAACACATTAAGTTTCTGAGTAGAAACAATTCCTCCTGTTGCTTTTCTCGGAAGGACAAACTCTTTTCTTTACTTTTTTTAATGATTTCCTCTTCCAACTCCGCTCCAACAGACCGAACTGGTGACGAACCCCCTTCTTCTCATTAAAGACCGTCAGAGAGGAAAGTCAGAAATAGACCTTCACTCGCCAACACGTTAATTAATGTGCTTCATTAAAAAAAAAGATGACAAACTAATGAAGCCATTCTAACACCTTTAATAAGGCGAAGCTGTCAGACCTGTTAAATGACGCTCAGAAGGAAAAAAAGTATCCACTGTCAACACGAGACCATAAATACAATGTTCAAAGGCACGCGCTGAAATGTGTTCGTCACTTCCATCCAGGAATAAAACGATTTATCAGGAGACTTAAGTGGTGAGCAACCGCACACATGACCACCGCCGGTTACCTTGGATCCTCACACACCCGAGCTAATTTTATCTCCGAGTTCCTCCTGCGCAGGCGGGCGGGGTCTGATGAAATCGCATGAAACAATCAGGATTTTAAGAAATTTTCAAATAACATGCTCATGGGAAATGAGCGAGATGTGTTTGCACCGGCACAAACGGAATTGAGCGGGAGAGAGAGGGAGAGAGAGAGAGGGGGAGAGGGAGAGAGAGAGAGAGAGAGAGAGAGGGAGAGAGAGAGAGAGAGAGGGAGAGAGAGAGGGAGAGAGAGAGAGGGAGGGAGAGAGAGAGAGAGAGAGAGAGAGGGAGAGAGAGAGAGAGAGAGAGAGAGAGAGAGAGAGAGAGAGAGGG